>NC_061854.1:23232681-23237681 GCF_019202785.1 Penaeus chinensis
CAGAGAGACAGAGAGACAGAGAGACAGAGAGACAGAGAGAGAGAGAGAGAGAGAGAGAGAGAGAGAGAGAGAGAGAGAGAGAGAGAGAGAGAGAGAGAGAGAGAGAGAGAGAGAGAGAGAGAGAGAGACTAAAAAAAACAGGTGAGAATGAGGGGGACAAGGCTAAAAGAAGAGGTTTACCTTTCTCACACAGGGAAATCATATATAGAAGAAAGAAACATGGAGAAAATCCTATGCGTGAAGTATATGCCTATACAAATAAACCTTTCTTTATAGAGAGTCTACAGTAAGACAGTTAAGACCCATGCTGCTACTATACATATGTAGCAAATGTGCACTCATATTGCAGACACACACAAATGGCATACATAGACACTTTCAAACACATGCAAACAAGAAACAACACAGACAGACATGCCTACATGCACAAAGATAAATAAAGTAGTGGCTATCATATCATACATGAAATGATCTTGAAAAATAAATAAACAAATAAAAATAAATAAAAATATTTCAATACAAAAAATCTCTAAGATTCGAAAACAAGCATTAACAGTGACTATTAGAACACATTAGTCAAAACTTACAACTCATTCAAATGTAAAAAAAAAAAAAAAAAGGGATCATAGGCTAACAAAAAATTAAAGTCATAAAATAAAAACAAGCACTTATAAATACCTCGTCTACCATCCAAGTCTCAATACTGTCAGCTGCCTAAAACCATATGGAAAAAAATAAAAGAGTGGGAGGGGTATGCCGAAGTCTTTAAGTCGATGAACCCATCCCAAGCCCACTATTACTGAACTACGCAACACGCAGACATCTCCACTTTGATACGATACTTGTCAAGAGTTGTGTTGCTGGGGTCTGAGTCAGAGGGCAGATTGGTGCTGGAGGTGGCAGTGGCAGCTGTACTGGACTCATCAACACTGACTGTTGATGTTGGTACTGCAGCAGGGGAGGACTTTGGCTTGGAGGTACCACGGCGGGGAGGTCGAGGTTTAGCCCCAGTTAGAGACACACCTGAACTGTCTGGGTTCAGATTTGTGTCTCTGGGGTCATGATTAGCCCTGCTAGTTGGCTGGTCAGAGGTACAAGACTCTGGCTTTGACTCGCATGTGACTCCTGCATTGCTCTGTTTCAGGTCTTCCAATCCTGTGGCTGAAACTGAGAGCATATGGGATTTTGAACCCATTGTCTGGGGTTCAACTTTTCCATCTAAGGCTGACAGCCTTAACTGTTCTGACCTTGATAATGATTTTGATAATATCTGTGCAATAGATCCATTTGAATGACATTTATTATTTGTTTTGGATAATGATTTGGCCATCAAGTGGGCACTTAGTCCATTAAAGCTAAGACCAACTTTTCCATCAACTGAAGACTGAGAACGCGTATCTTCCTTATTCTTAGCAATGGAGGCAGATCGCATTAAATGGAAGCTATGATTTGAGGTATGAACTTCATTATCACTCCCAAGCATTGACTGAGACTTGAGTTCTGCCATGAACTCAGCAATGGGCGATGACTGGCCCTGCAAATAAGGACGGAGACATGAAAGCTCAATAGAATACTCTGACCCTTGTGAAGGTGAACTGCATCCTGCTCTCTGAACATCTATGTCTGTTGTAGAGATGAATGATCGGAGATATGACAGCTGACCTTCATAATGTTCTTGCACTTCTGCAAGTCTTGTTTCATACTTGGAATGAAGAACATCTACATATGAATCTTCACCATTTTCAGTCATTTTAGTAATAGTGTGTTTCAAGTCATCAACTTGTGCCCTAAGAGCAGCCTTCATGAGTGTAACTTCATCCAGATTATGTTCCAGTTCCTCTATGATATTAATCTTTTCATCCAATTCATTCTGAAGGATTTCAATCTGACTTTCAAATGCCTTTAAGTCCTCTACCTGTGAACCTAACTTTCCTTCATACTCATCAATCTTGCTTACAAGGACACGGCCAAACTCTGCCTTTTCCTCAAGTATCCTGGCCTCAAACTGCTCTCTTGTAGCAGTAAGACGGTCTTCATACTCTGTTATTATCAGAGCAATTTTGTCCTCATATTCCAGGGACACTTGTTCTTTCCTCAGATCAATTTCATTCACTTCCTCAGATAGCTCAGTTCTTAGGGCCTTGAGCTGCATCATATGGTCAGATTTTTCCTCCATTAGCTTGTGCGCATAGATCTGCTCCTGTTCTTCTATGGATATCTGAGATTCTTCAAGCTTGGACTGAAGTTTCTTCACCTTCTCAGCCATTTCTTCTAGAATTTTAGACTTCTCATTCTCTTCCCTGATTCTTGAAATGGTTTCTTCACCAATTATTTCTTTTAACTTTTTAATTTCATCCATTAGAATTTCTTTTTCTTTATTGGTGATAACAATTTCATCTTCAAGAAGGGCAATCTTTTTCTCACTGTCCTCTAAAAGACCCACATTTAAATCACCAGATGATTTTAACTGGAGAACTTCTTTTTCCATCTGCCTTTTCTCTGATTCCAAATTAAGAATCAGCTTCTCAAGATCTGTGACCATTTGGGCTTGCATGTTTGATGCCTCGTCTTGCTCATCCTCAAACCTTTGTTTCAGTTCTGCCTTTTCTTTCTCTATCTGCAGTTTCTCCTTTTCCAAACAATTTACTTTTTTCTCTAAATTCTCAATTCTGGAAAAGAGATCTTGTTTTTCCTTAATCAGATCTCTCTCTGACTTAGAAAACTTCTCATCAAGGTCCAGTTTTATTATGTTTAGACGTTCTTCCAATGATTTTTTCTCTTTGTAAAGTTCATCAATGTGGTCATGGAGATCACTGACCTTCTCCGCATTATTCTTCTTCAGCTGTTCTATCTTACGTTTATGAAGCTTAACTACATCTGCTATTCTACCTACGTGGCTGCTCTCTAACCTGGCAACCTCATCTACGTGACTACTCTCACTACTGCTAAGTTCCAATTCTAATCTTTCAGCCAAGTTTTTTTTTTGTTCTAGTTCAGCATTTATTTCCATTATCTTTTCATTTGCCTCATGCAACTTAGCCTCATATTCTGCAATGATCTTTGTCTTTTCTTCTTCAAATCTGCGTTTGTCCACCTCGAGCTGATCAACTGTTCTCTTCAAAGTTTTACACTCTTCATTTGTCTTTTCCAGCTCATCTTTGAGCTTAGTAATATCAGTGCTTAGTTTGTTTATTTGTTCCAGATGGGATTCTACATCATTTTTCACTTCTGGGGAACTGCCTAGACGTCCTTCCAGCTGGGAAATATATCCACTTTTGTTTGCTAAGCACTTTTCCAAATCACTGACTTTGGAATCAAGCTGTTGTATCCTCTCTTCCTTGGCAGCAATGACTGCTTCAAACTCAGCATGGTCTTTGAATGTCTCACTTTCTGAGGGCTTACCCCTGAGGGTTTCTACTTCTGTAGTTAGCTCTTTTATTTTTCCTTGTAAAAGAGGCACATCTGCCTCCTTGTGATTTTTTATTTCATCTTCTTTGACCTCTAGATCTTTGCGCATCCCTTCCAACTCTTCTTCCAAATCTTTAACTCTTTTTCTCAGAGCCTCTAGCTGCTGTTTAACATGATAATCAACTGCTCTATGATCAGTCTCTGTGACCACAGAATGGAACACAGATGTTGAGTCACTGGAGTCCAGAGGCAGGGAAGGTAGAAAAGCCAGAGAAGATGATGGCACTTCTGCATCCTGAGAAAGAGAGAGAGAATCAGATTTTGCTTCTCTTATTTCATCCATTAGATTTCTCAGCTTTGCCTGGAGTTCCAAAACCTCCATTTTCTTTTCCTCTTGAGAAACTTTTAGCTTTTCCTCAAGATCCTTTGCTTGCCTATTACTTTCTTCCAGAGATGTCTTCAGCCTAGTTTCCAAAGTACTCATCTCTTCTTGCAGTGCAACATAATTTTCCATGGACTGCTTCTGATTGTTAGTAAGAGTCAAGTTTAATTCCTGTATGGTCCTTTCACGGGCTGTTAATTCATCCCTGAATTCCTTTTCCTTATTGTACATATCTGTGTTTAAATTGAAATTTTTTGTGTTCAGATCCTCAAGTTGTTGCTGTAAATCATGGAGCTGTTGTTTTTGTGCTTCAAAGTTCTCTGCCTTTTCTCTGTTGGCAGCCTCAAGTTGAGTGAGTATTTTTTGTGTCTCTTTATTTTTTTCTTGTAAGATTTTGTGTTCAGATTGCAGCGAAGCAAATATATCTTCTAGGTTTTTCTTTTCTTCTTTTGACTTTGCACTCTCCTCTTTCAGGCGAGCCATTTCTTCCTTCAAGGATCCAACAAAGTCATCCATTTCTATTTGTATTGTTTTCACTTTTGACTCAAGTGACTGTATTTGCTTTGTTCTATGCCGAACTTCAATTTCAAGTTTTTCTTTTTCACGGATAACAGCATTCAACTCCTCCTTATCTACAAACTTTGCTCCATCAGGCCTTAGATCCCCTGATTTAAATTTACGGAGCTCTTCATCAATTGACTTTTTTTCTATCATCACCTTGTCCAGTTCCTGTTCATGAGTTTCTTTAAGCTGACCAAGAGTCTTGTGAAGTTCGTCAATTTCTCCTGTCTTTTCTTCTAAGTCCCTGATCAGATCATCTCTTTCTACCATGACAGCTTTCACAAGCATGTCGAATGTTCCTTGAAGTTCACACATTTTGAGTTCAACTGTTTCAACTTTGCGTCTCAAGGCTTCACACTCTTTCTGTTTGTGTTCACGTTCTCTTGCCATCACTTTAAGATGTTTATTTGTGACTTTTAATTTGTCATTCAGTTCTTTCATTTGCTTTTCCATATCTTGAATCTTTCCAGTTAATTCTTCTACCTCTTTTTCTTTTTCTTCTAAGCTAGTTCTTGAATCTATCTCTGCTTCTGCTGTAGATGTTGCTACTTTTGCAGATATTAACTCTTTTGTCTTCTCTTCCATCTTTGCTTTCTCAGCAATTAACATTTCAATCTCAGTGCGGTACTCTGTCATCATTATTTCCAGT
>NC_061854.1:23250181-23262681 GCF_019202785.1 Penaeus chinensis
CATTTACTTGCTTTTCCTCTTGATAAAAAAAAATCATAAATGTACAAACCAGAACAACATAGCTGAACAAGAACTTCTCAGTTGTAAAATGATGGCCAGGAAGGAATGGCAGCTCAGGAGGAAGTCTTGGGGCACTGCCAGGTTGACCTAAGAATAGTTAAGCTGGCATGGTCCCTTCCTCCACAATCACTGCCTTACTGTCTGCCCAGCTCTCACCTAACTACTCAAATCCTTGATCATTAACCCACATCTCTGATCAAAAGTGAGAAAATAAAGCCTTCTACATCATTTTGACACCATCTGCTTTTGCCTGTATCTCACTCTTTCAGTCATCATACTTCAATTTCTTCCTGCCCATCATATGTAGTCTGGTATTCTCATTAATTCTCTTCTTCACCAAACACTGACTATTACATTTTAATTTAGAATTTCACCATGCCCTAGTGCTCTGATCTGCACACACAAATTATCATCTACACTCTCACCCTGACTCTCACTCTCATTCTCACTCTCACTGTTGCCCTCAATCTCACTCTTGCCCCACCCTCATTCTCATTCTCATTCTCATTCTCATTCTCATTCTCACTCTCATTCTCACACTCACTCTTGTCCTCACTCTCATTCTCACTCTTACCCTCACTCTCATTCTCACTCCCATCCTCAGCCTGACTCACATCCTCATCCTCACCCTGACTCTCACCCTCACCCTGACTCTCACCCTCACCCTGAGTCTCACTCTCACCCTCATCTACGTTTACTCTTGCTATTGTTTTCAGCTTTGCTCTTTGCTTCTACTCCTGCTGTAACCCTTACCCTCAAACTCACCCTCATCTCTACTCTCACCTTCACCCTCTGCCTCTTACTCTTGCTCTTGCTCTTGCCCTTACTCATACTCATGCTCTTGCTTTTAGTCTTAGTCTTTGTCTTAGTCTTAGTCTCACTCTAACTCTTACTTTCACTTTCCTCCTTATCCTCACACTCATTCTTAAACTCATATTCACTCTCTTTGTGCTTTCTCTGTGTAGTCTCATAAGGAAATAACCAGAAATAAATAGCAGACACATATTCCTCATTTACAGGAAACAAAACAAAGATACAGGAACACCAGTCCAACTTTGAGACTTCCTAAAGGTGTGTCTGCAGCCCAGATACGAAACTGGTTTACTCTAGTGTTCCAAATTCCTTTTTGATTAAGTCTGACCTGGTCTACTATGCACTAGCTGTTGGAGAGCACAAAAACTCAGTATAACAGCCCTTTCTGACACTTCCTCACTTCTTATCACTCTCCTCCTCACTCCCTATCTCTCTGCTCCTCACACCCTCTCCCCTCCATCTCTGATTGAATGACTGACATATTCAAACATATACTAAAGATCTCACTCACTCAACCACTGATCCATTCAGTTATTTACTAATTCCTTCAACTATGCAAGCACTCACTTGTTTACTATTCACTTATTCAACTATATACTCATGTATTTGACCACTCACTCTCTCACTGATCCAACTACCCAACCACTTAATCAGTTATCTACTTGTGCATTTGCTCACTTAATTAATACCTACTCAATCACTCAATAATTAATTCACTCATCCCCTCACTCACTCACTTTCACAGTCATTCATCCATTGACTCAGTCACTCAACCAAACATACAGATGTTTCTGCTTCTACCTTCTAACTCACTTCAAATTCTGTCAACAAATCACTCACTCATGTAACCATTCACTCACTCAATCATTTAAGAACTCAACCAAAAATGCGCACTCACTCCCTCATTCATGAATTCATGCACTCAACACTTACTCAGTCAAACATTCAAGTACATGTTTCTGCTTCTATTCCATTTTTCATGTTTGATTTTATTTTCATATAAGATGATTAGATCTGTAGTAGTATCCCCCCAAAATGTCAATATTTGTTTTAATAATTTTTAATACAACAGAGCTTTGAATGGACAATCTTCAGTTTGGAGCTGTGCTAATTAGCCTTAACTTCTCTTAGAGTTTTAGTTTGTGTACCTCACAAAGAATATGCTTACAATCTATCGAGTTCTACTTGCCATAAATCATGAGTAATGCATAACCATGTATTTTCTTTTCTAATTATTCCAGCATATTAACCTTATCATCGTTTGTAAATGCAAAGAATACTTCTTTCTGGAATACTCATTAATTCACTAGTATCATTAATCACACAGACAAACCAGGCCAAAACAATGAAGAAATATAAGTTGCCACAACACACCATTAATGCACTCACATTCCATGCTACGAAATAGAATAATAGTACCTACCATACCTACAAATCAATATTCTCCATAGCTTCCTGTTATTTATAATGCTTAAGAAATTAGTCATAGCTGGACTTTTGCACTTTTCCTCAGTCCTCTAAAGGAAACTGATATATCCACTTAAAAAAATACATTTCCAAGTTAAAAACCTCAGGCTGGATCAAACACTCAAACAAACCCAAACTAAAATATTTGGTCAGTCAACCTAAACTATCTGGTATTGTAATCACACAATAAACACTGCTGCTTCCAAAACAGTTTTAGAATAATTGGTATTTTAGATGGATAGGTAAAAAAAGGGCTGGTATACTGTATCAAATAATGCTGAACTAAACACTATTATTTATATAATTAACAAAATTTGATTACCAGTACCAAGATTTATAAAGAAAAAAGACCGTATTCAAGATCAGTTTATAGGTAAAAAAGCAAACCTCCCTCTATCCTTCAACTGTCCTTTTCAGTCAGGAGTGAAACATTAGAAACTGCTACTCCTATTCAGGAATTCTTGAAAAAATATTTAACCTTCAGTTGACTTTCTATACTCTTATTAACCATTTTCACCTATGCATAACACTACAATATTTTACACTTGACCTTCTTGAAGTTTTTCTTTTCTCTCTCATAAAAAATATTTAGTTATATAGTTATTCATTTCCATAAAAGAATATATGAAGTCAATAACGTACGATCACTTTTCACATATGTACCAGGTCTTGAAACAACTAAAATCAGAGGTAAAAGGTTGGAATTTAAGTTCAGCATTACATACAATATGCCTATAACTTTATCAACCACAACACACCATACCCTGAAATATGCGTGCTTCACTAGCACTACTGGGTCACACATTTCGAGCCATACATACGAGATTTTCATCATGTTGTATAAAGCAATATAACGTGTGTTGGCACTAAGAGAATCAGCAATATCGTGCCACCTGAAAATAAACAGCATTTTTTTCTGAATTCCAGTACTTAGAACTCCATATAAACCTACATACATTTATGGAGAATCTTTCATATGCAAAGAAATAATCCAGGTTTTAAAGCAACTAAATAAAATGTTCACAGTGCCTACTGGCTGTATGATGGCTTTTTGACAAAAATAGCAGCATGTCAAGGCAAAATAGCTCTAGGGTTGCATTTAACTCCTGTCAGCTTCTTGCCCGTATATCTGCACATACCCACACATCCACTCAGACATACAGAAATACTCCATTTTCACATCTTTGTGTATTAAGGAAAATTATACAATTATCCTACCTTAGCCTTTGCTCCCAAGAATACTCCATATCTTTGCTCTTTTTGGAGAAAGTCTCTTGTAATTCAGCCATTTTTCTTTCAGATTCCTCCATCTGTGAATTAAATTAAACAAAACTACATATGCTGTTCCATATAGATATATCAGCTATTATATCCTATAATTAAAACACACAAATGATAAGACTGCATAAGTCGGACAAGTAAGAAATTATTAAAGCAACAAACTTTTAAGACAAACATTTTGCTTCTGAATATCAGTCTGCTATTCTCAATAACAAAATCTATTCACAAAGAAATATCATCCAGTGGAGCAACAGCACACTGAAAAGGGAAGTAAAGAAATATACATAGACACCCATCCTGAGTCATTTTACATAAATCTCTGTGACAAATTGGCACAGCTCCATAATGACACATCTGGTGTTGTGACACTAAAAACACTGTGCTCCATCAAAAAATTATCCCATAACTGAAACTCTATTAAACACAAACCCTTAAGGTTAAAATAATTATAAACATTGTATATATTGTCTTGGAAATACCAAAAACAATGTTTTGAGCTGGAATATGTTAGAAGATTTCTTAACATATTCAAATGCATTCCTAGTGCATATAGCAAAGCAATATAAAATATATGATATGCCTACTAGTTAACCTACTGATACCTGGAAGGCATTATGCAAGCATTGTCCTGCCATCATTTGTTTACTCTATTCTTTGAGTTTTCATGAAGGATGGTTTATCTTAATTACTATTAGTATGATTCATAAAGTTGTTGTTATACCACCACCACCACCACCACCACCACCAACAACAACAACAACAACAACAACAACAACAACAACAACAACAACAACAACAACAACAACAACAACAACAACAACAACAACAACAACAACAACAACAACAACAACAACAACAACAATAACAACAACAACTTAGATTTATTCTGAATATTTCAAGAATAGGGTAAACAGGTGAGGTCAGGTAGGGCTAGTAACTGAATCCTTTGTGACTATGTGCTTATGGTACCAACTATGTGAAACAAAATTAACAAAATAAAACTACAGCGGACAGTGTATGTGCTTGGTACCAATAGGTTAAAAGAATTCCTATCATCCAGTGAAAATCCAAATTAAAGTCTTGATCAACAACCTAACACATACAAATTGAATCTGGCAAAAGCATTCTCTCTTTTGTCACTAACTGAGACTGGTACCAAAGTGCAAGAGCATGTACTTAATTTACACATGCCAAGGGTATTCTAAAAATGGCAAAAAATAAATTGATGTATTTCAAATTCACCACTTAATATGTGCTTCATTTCAAAATACCCAAAGATCAGTCATATCTATAAAATGTAAAGCATATAACTAACAAAAAATGTCTGAGTTGATTAAATACAGAGTAATGTAAAAGCATATCAAAACCATAAGATACATCTTCCTCACCTGCCTGACAAGTCGTTCCTCTGCTGACATTGTGGCATGAACTTGTTCTGATAGTTTTGTCTCCAAATCATGTTTCTCCTGTAAACTGCTCTCTATCTTCACCTTCAGAGACTCTTCATTTTTGTGCATCTGTTCCTCCAGCTGTTCTGTCTTAGCCTCAAACTCAGTTACAACTTTCTTCAATGACTCCTCTTTAGACTTCAATTCATTCTGCAAATCTTCAACCCTTTTCTCAAGCTCACTAAGCAGTGTCTTCTTTTCATTCAACAATTTCTCAATTTTTTCATCCTTAAGTTTTATAGAAGCCTGTAAATTTCTTGTAGTTTTTAATAGATCACTATTCTTAGTTTCTAGACTCTGGTTGATTTTTTTCATTTCACTCATTTTATCATTCTGCTCTTTACTATGTTTCTGATAACTTTCTTTCAGTTTTCCAAGACTTTCCCGTAATTTAGAAACTTCCCCCTCAGCTGTAACAGAGGCCTTCTGAACATCTTCTTTAGCTCTATTGTATTCTTCTGCTTTATTTATATTTTCTTCTATCAACTTTTTCACTTCTTCCTCAAGTGTCTCTGCATTTTTCTTTGCAGCAGCTGCTGCTTCTTTCACCTTCACTTCTTCTTCACGTAAGGCTGTCAGCTCCGTGCGCATCTTCCCCATTGCAACTTTAGCTTTCTCTAGCAATGCATTCAATTTGCTCTTCTCCTCAGCTGCAGCCGTGAGCTCTACCTCCCGGCTATTAATGTCAGATTCCAGTTCTGCTACACGGCTACTAAGTTCTTCATTTCCTTTCTGGACATTAGCCCGTAAGGTCTGGCATTCTATTTCCTTACCTTGCAAGTTCTTTTCTAAATCCTTTATTCTATACGCAAGCTCTTCATTTTTGTCTTCTTTCACCTGAAGTTCATTTTTCATATCTTCATTCATCTGGTTTAAGTTACCATATGTCTTCAGTTCCTCATTCAGCTTTTCCACTCTTTCCTTGTATTCATCTGATTTCACTTTCAAGTTTTCTTCCAGTTCAGAAACCTTCTTACTAAGGTCTTCATTTATTTTGTTCTTTTCCTCCATCTGAATGGACCAGTCTTTGTTGAGCTTGTCCATCTTTTCTGTTAAAGTACTAAGCTCACCAAAAGCTTGTTTGCTGATGTTGTCCATGCTTTCCTTGGATTCCTTTACTTCATTATTTAGTTGATCCTTCTCTTTTTTCAAAATTTCATTTTCACTCTCAAGAACTAAGAGTTTCTGGTTAGTTTCCTCTTTTTCCAATTTGGTCTGCTGTAAATCACTCATGATATTTTCCTTCTCTTCCTTCAAATCCTCAATTTCTTTATTATGAACCTGCTTCTGCAGTTCACTTTCTTTCCCTAGTTCCTCAAGCTGGTTTTGAACAGACATCTTTTCATTGCATGCACTCTTAATTTCCTCAACAAGCTTGTTATTTTTCTCTTCACTTATATTTAATCTTGCTTGCAGATCATCAAGTTTTAGTAAGGTCTCCTCAATGGTTTTCTGTTGCTCACTTACCCTTTCAGTTAAGACTGCCTTCTCCACTCTTAATGCTTCTGAAACAACTTTGAGGTCATTGTTTTCTTTCTGAATGTCACAAAGCATAGCCTCCAGCTTCTCATTGGTTTCTTTTAACCTTATTACTTCCTGAGAGGCAGCTGAAGCACTATCTGTACAATCTGACTGTACTTTCTGCAAGTTTTCAACCTGCCTTTGGAGGTCCTGTTCTTTTATGTTCACCTCCTTTAACTGGGCTTCCAGAACCTTTTTACTATGAGTTAGTTCTCGTATTTGTTCTCCTAATTCATCATTAGAACTTTGTAAGCCACAAATCTTCCCCTCTAATTCCAATTTCAAGCTTTCTAAATTGGATATTCTACCTTCTAGTTCTGTATTATTATTCTGAATGGTAAATACTTTGCCTTCTTGTTCTTCCCTTGAGTTTTCAGACAAAGAAAGTTTGGATTCAAGGTCTGTTTTACAATTCTCAAGAGAGTTAATTCTTTCTTCCATATCAATTTTACACTTTTCTAAATCAGTAACCTTACTCTCCATTTCAAGTTTAGAACTTTCCAACACAGACACATTTTCCTCCAGCTCCTTTTTCTGGCTCTTTAGAGTAGTCAGCATTTGTTCTGCCTCTGCTTTATCACTGTTTAAGCAAGAGACACTATTTTCAAGCTCTCCTTTCTCTTTCATTAACTGTTGTACTTTTTCCTCTAACTGCAGTTTAACTTGGCCAATTTCATTTAACTGAGTTTCTAAGGCAGTTCTTGATTCCTTTAGTTCTGAAGTTCTTGATTCTAATTCCTTGATCTTTGTTTCTACCTCTTGTTTAATGGATGCTACAACAGCATCACTGTCCTGCTCTTTACCTTCATCAGCTCTTTCACTGTTCTGAAGCTCCTGGATAAAGATATATATTTAAATATACATAAATATACATATACATACAAAAGTACACAGAAAAAAAATACTATACACTGTACATATGTAATGGGTTTTTCTACTGTGGTATCAACATGGTAGTGTTTTGTCATTCACTGCTATTTGACTAGGAGTATGAATATGAGTGTGTACAAATTTGAGTATGACCATGAATGTGAGTGTATGTGTGAGTGCGTTTATGTGTATATATGTGTATATGTGTGTGTGTGTGTGTGTGTGTGTGTGTGTGTGTGTGTGTGTGTGCGTGTGCGTGTGCTGTGTGCGTGTGCGTGTGCGTGTGCGTGTGCGTGTGCGTGTGCGTGTGCGTGTGCGTGTGCGTGTGCGTGTGCGTGTGCGTGTGCGTGTGCGTGTGCGTGTGCGTGTGAGTGTGTGTGTGTGTGTGTGTGTGTGTGTGTGTGTGTGTGTGTGTGTGTGTGTGTGTGTACTCGGTTTTGCACGTGCCCCAGGGTATGCATGCGCCAGAGTGTGTGTGTGTGTTTAGCTAAAACTAAAACTGCTTTACCTGAAGTGTCAACTCCTTTTCCTGTATCTCCTGCTGTTTGTTGTGAAGTTCTTCCTGCCATCTAGACTCCCTTTCTTCAATCTGCTTTTCCAAGGTAGCCATAGCTTGTTTACTCCTTTCTGTCTCTGCTTCTTTGGCCTGTAACTCCTCAAACAACTGTTTCTTGGTCTCTGCCATACTTAAGGCAGAGGATTCCATACTTGAACGTAAGGAATCCAATTCCTTCTGATGCTCTTCCTATAAACAGATAAAGAAATACAGAAATCAGATCAAGTTAGAGAAACATACAAGGAGACCACAAAGGATTCAAAATGTTCAGATTCAGTTGTACGCCAATAAATATTATAAGATAATAACATATTATATGATAATATACCAAAGCCTCAAAAACACAGACACCCTTTTGTTGTTGTTTTTATGTACTTCACTGGTTCAAGTTTGAAAGTAGGTAGAATATCCTAAAGCACATACCTTCATGATGTCCAGTTGCTTAATCTTGTCCTGGAGTTGGCTCGTGGCAATATCTCTCTCTTGGGTCAAGACAACAATTCGTTCCTTATTTCCACGGATGTTGTCCATGCACCTAGCCAGCAAGGATTTGTGTTTGGCGACATCACCTAAAATACACATTTGATACCAAACTCATTTCTTTGACACATCAGATATTTATAGATACACACCCTCTGTATGTGCTAGTACAATTAATTTTTGAAGATAAGAAGAAAATCTGTAAACATCTTCAACATATAAAACACAAGCATACGTCAGTCAGATTCAATTCAAACTGACTACCCATCTTCTCTCTGCATTTTCTGGCTTATCAAAGTAAAGTTGGTGAAAAAGTTACTACAGTCTATGAAAAATATCCATAACAATAACAATCAATAATGATGATAATCTTTATCAATAAAAAATAAGATTCTAAATACTCCAAATATAATTATAATAAATAAGACAATGATGATGATGATGATGATGATGATGATGATGATGATGATGACGATGACGATGACGATGACGATGACGATGACGATGACGATGACGATGACGATGACGATGACGATGACGATGACGATGACGATAACGATGACGATGACGATGACGATGACGATGACGATGACGATGACGATGGTGATGACAATGGTGATGACGATGACGATGATGGTGATAATGATGGTGATGATGGTATTAATGATATTAATAATGATAATGATGTTCTAAGCATACAGGAAAACTACAATAAAATGTAATTATTTTTCATTAAACAAAGTTTTCTTTACCTTTTCATAAAGATCGGAAATAAACAATTCTTCTATTTTCTACAAAGCAACAGGATCCTCAAAATATAATCATCATATATTTGTGAGTGAAATACTAATAGGATTTGCATGATTTAGAACATTTTGATACAATAAAGAATATTTTCAATAAAATTGGTAATCCTTATAATAATGATATCAGTTTGCCTTCACTACCTTGAAATATATTAGGATAAGGAAAGGGATAGACTAGGATGGGATAAGGAATAGATGACACACATCTGAGGCCATTCCAAGGTCACATTTTCTACCTAGTAGGACTGCCATTCATACCCCATCTACTATGAGCTGTCCAGTCCAGGGTAGGTCATGCCCTACACTTAGTAGGACAGCCAATCATGCCCCACCTGCTATGAGCTGTCCAGTCACAAGTGATCCTACCTTTGACTGGACAGCTCATAGTAGGTTAGGTATGATCAGCTGTCCTGCTAGGTGGAAAGCATGACCTTGAAAGGGTTTTGGACAGACTGGGATTGGGATAGAGTATGGCATTGACTGCAATGGGGTAAGGAATAGATTTGATAAGGTAAGGAATAGATTGGGATGGGGTAAGAAATGGACTGGGATGAGGTAAGGAATAGACTAGGATGGGATAAGGAATAGCAATATAGCAAAGCACACCCCCGCAACCTGAAGTTCAGCATACTTTCCCAGGTTGGGTCATGCCAGGTCCACCGCCATGTCCGCCCTCATTGGACAGCTGGCTCCCCTTGTTCCCTGCGTGCTTACACAGCTCGTATGTAATTAAGCCGCAGAAGCCAGAACCGAGAGGAGCATTCCCTGATCCTCCAGCAGAGCAAGCCCATAGCAGCAGCACACGAGGACTGCCCAGTCCTTAGTCAACAGGGGAGCCTGCCGTATTCCTTGTTGGCTAAGATCTCCAACTCCAGCCTCCAACACCCAGCCATACCTCTGGGCACTCACACCCACACAATCACTCCCCAAAGAGATAAGACACCAGACCAAACAGTTGCATATCATACTACTAATATAGTAGATGGTATTGTTGCATCTACACATTAAGTACATGTGTGCTGTGTAAGCGTGCCGGGAATGAGGGGAGCCCGCTGTCCAATGAGCACGGACATGGCAGTGGACCTGGCATGACCCAACCTGGGAAAGTATGCTGAACTTCAGGTTGTGTGGTCGTGCTGCTACAATAGAATAGACCAGGGTAGGAAAAGGAATATATGGGGTAAGGAACTGATTAAGCTGGGATAAAAAAAAATGACTGGCATGGGTTAGAGGAATAGATTAGGATGGAGTAAAGAGAGACTAACATAGGTTAATGAAATAGACTGGCATGGTTTTGAGGAATAGTGGGATGGGGTGAGGGTTAGACTGGGATGGAGTATGAAACTAATGACATCTTCATCCTGAATGAAGATAAAATTAAAACGCATTAAATAACTTTCTTGCACTATGGAGATATCAATTCTCATATATACCATTTTCTATAATCATTAAAATGAATAATGTTCAAAGTCAGATAGGGTGAAGGAGAGAAGAAAGAATAGAATGGGATGAGTTAAGGATAGACAGGAATCGCATGAGAAACCTGGGACAGACTGGGATATAGCTGGAGATAAACCAGGATGACATATTGATGACATATTGTCATGGGGTAAAGGAACAGACTGAGATGGGGTATAGAAACAGACTAGGTTGGGGTAAAGAATAATCTGGTATAGGGCATGAGATAATCTGGGATGGAAGAACGAAAAAACTAGGAAGATAGACAAGAATGGAGTAACTAATAAAAGGGATGGGGTAGGGTAATGAATAGACTGAAATGGGGGAACGGACTGGGGCTGCATAAGTGGTAGATAAGGGATAAGGCAAGACATAGAAAGGGATAGAGCAAGGGATCAGCAGGGAGACGAAGGAGTGCAAAAAGGAATAGGTAGTGATGGGATAAAAGGCTGAAAGAAACACACAAGGATGAAACTAACACGAAAGACTGCAGGCAGACAGAGACAGAGTCTGAACCCAATGAAGTCAGATGTGCATGAATACATACAATGCCTACTGTGGTTGTTCTGTTAATTTTATTTGCACATATATAAATAGATGGCTCAATAAGAACTTAGGCACCAAGGAGTCTATGCATACCAATTTTCACCTGTTTATCCCATTCTTTGAATTCTCAAAAAGAGGTTTTTATTCTTTTAATTATTTCTGGTGTTAGAATGACAATAATAATGATAATAGTTAAGAAAATAATATTAACAATTATTGTG
Organism: Penaeus chinensis; assembly: GCF_019202785.1. Taxonomy (NCBI): domain Eukaryota; kingdom Metazoa; phylum Arthropoda; class Malacostraca; order Decapoda; family Penaeidae; genus Penaeus; species Penaeus chinensis. Next base: position 23,261,709 of record NC_061854.1, read on the forward strand.
ATAATAATAGCAACATTGATAATAACATTTATCATCATAAATATTTTACTGTTTAAAATTCATGGAACAGGGTTAAGTGAGATCAGGCAGGCCTCATAACTGACCAATTGGTTACTAATTACTTATGAAGTCGACTATATCTATACAAAAAAAAATGGTACATGTATCTGGTACAACAGCATTATAGAAAAAACAAATTAAGCTACTAATAGTGACCTTTCATCCACACAATTTTCAATTGAATCTTCACATATTAAAATCCCTCCCTCCAATTTTTTGTAAATTTTGAATTGGGGAATGGGAGTGAGAAAAAATGCCTGGACTTCCCTAGGTCTTTCATTACAAGTAATTTTTTTTTGGCATAATGAAATACCATCAACTTGATTCACCAAGAGAACTTTAAGTAGGAGTGTCCCATTAGCACAAATAACATAATATCTACAGATAAAGTAATTAAGTTTCAATTCAATTTCAAATATTTCATTTTTTACTGAAAATATATTATAAATATAAATATAAGTATAACTATAAATATATATGTATACATTGATTCATATATACCTATATATATATATATATATATATATATATATATATATATATATATATATATATATATATATATATATACTATATACTATATATTATATATTATATATCATATATAATATCATCATCATCATTATGGAGCTAACGCCGGCAGGGGCGCATAGCCGCATCCACCCTCTGCTTCCACCTACGAGGATCCCTCATGGCGAGCCGCCAGGCAGGGGCCCGGCCCATCTCTAGTTCCTCACGACAGGTTTGATCGATTTGCCCAAGCCACGACCTTCTCGGTCGTCCCACAGGCCTCCTCCACCCAGGGTTGTCTCGGACAGAGACAACCTGATGGGCAGGATCATCCTGTGGGAGTCGAGCCAAGTGGCCATATAGCCTGAGTTGGCGATCACGGATTGTGCAAGTAACAGGTCCT
>NC_061854.1:23267681-23280181 GCF_019202785.1 Penaeus chinensis
GTGTATTTGTAATGAAATTCACTTTTTTTTATTATATTTCAGATCACCATAAATTAATCAACATGGATGTATTAATGAAGTATTAAGCATCTTTCACATCCATTCCCACAACCAACAGTTTGCTGCAATAGCCAGTGCTCAGGTTAATCGTGGTGGGAGAGAATTCGGCAATAACCCATGGATTAGATATATAACCAAAAGCCAAGGGTGCACAGAAGTAAGACATATACATATCTATGTATATAAAATAGGAGAAATCATCTTTCCCAAACCAACAAACAAGGAAAAAAAACACCAACCAAATGAAAATATTAGAAGCCATGTCCCTTGGGTGCACCAGAGTAAGGTAAAGTCGTTAGTTCAATGCTCTTTCTCTTTTTTCCTTCTCCATTCAAAAGTGAACCAAATTAAATTTAATTAATCCTTTGAAATAATATGCAATTTGTAAAACATCTGTAGCCCTCTGAATCACAAGCTATACATAAGTAACCATGTTCAACACTGTTACAATATATAACCTATGCCTTAATACTTTTTAAAAGCATACACATCTCTTGGAAAATTTGTATCTGTACAGTAAATATTGAAATTAAAGAAATACAAATAAGAAGAACCAGAAGTACATAATTCCCAGAATGTGACTGCTAAGAATTTTGCAATCAAAAAGCTAAGTTGTTCCTGCTTTTCTTCATGATATGGCATTTTTCACAATCTTTTTCAAGCACCAAGCATGGGGGAATTGTAGGCCAAATTATTTCTAGTAACTAGATAGCTAATGGATTGGTGTTACATAAAGGGCATCATTGATGCAATGATGCCATATCAGTTTTTGAATCTACAAGCACGTTAAATAATTTCTGTATTAAAGAACTGAATTTCAAAATAAAAAAATCAAAGCATGGTATTTAAATTCTGATCTTATCATCCAGTGTCATTTGGCTTACATTTGACAAAAAGCTTTAAATACATAAAGAATATCTATTTAGTAATATATGTGCTTTACTGGAAAAAGTCAGAACTACTGTGACCAGCAGTCCAGGCAAATATTGAATTTTGGAAAGTATGCATGCATATTTTTGAAAGACAAGACAACTTCAATATGCAAAATAACATGTACTTGGTTTCCTCTTAGCAAATAAGAAGTATGGTTGATGCATCATACATTTTTTCTGAAAAGAGCCATACTTTTCCTCACTCTCAAGGCTGCCATAACTGAGTAGTATTGGTATCAAAGACTTTTTTTTACAACATATGCTGGGATAATCATATTGATATTACTACTGTGATGTACAGCAATATAAAATTGTATATAATGCTTCCACTTGTTACATTTGTTACATATTAAGTAACTGGATTGAGATATAATGCTTGACCTTCTGGTCATGTTAAATCTACAGCTGCATAATTTTTTGATAGCTCATTCCTCCCATCATGTCATTTTCTTATTAAAATGAGTTTTTGTGCTTGTTGGTAAATGTCTAAAAACTAGCAACTTTCATGTTACAGGGTTATTTTTCAGCATAAAGTAAAGTTGTAGGAAAAGTTTCTTCAGCTCTATTGGCCTCCTATAACAGCTCACCAGTGAAAAAATTCTTTAGACAATTATAAGTACACCATATTTTTCTCCAAGATCCTCATTTTTTCCCACTAATCCAATATTGTACATGGTCCTTATGTATCCTGCATATCATCAGAACAGATAAAAAAGCTCCTGCCAGCCAGAGCATATATCCAGCAAAGAACTAACGATTTAACTTTACAGCCCACACCTTACTCTCTGTCTTAACACTACTCACTTGTTTCTTCTCTCTCTCCCTCTTCCACTGTGGCTGAAATAAATATTTTTGTGAAGAGGAGCATTTACTGTTACACAAGTCAAAAAAAAAACATACTACATTAATTTGACGGATATTCTTCCAATTTTACACAAAACAGAAAAAATATAAGAAATCAAATCAAATAAAAATCAAAACAAAGCTTACTTTCACTGCAAGTCTAACAAAACACATTCATAAAGAAGGAATATACATGCAATATGTAAAGACATTCTTTTCTTCTTGCAAGGACTTTTGTGGGTTCCATGTTACAGACCTATACATTTTTCACACTTTTACATCTATTATGTAAATATATGGTGACAGAAAAAAGAACATTTAAAATTAATCAATACACTGATGAACATACATTATATCTACCAACCAACTCCTATATTTCTATACACACTTTGTATGAATATTTTTAAAATTCACTTTCAAGCATATCATACATCTGAGAACTGGTAAGTTCTGCATTTATTGTAACCTCTCCTGACTAACCATATAGTTCTTGTATCCCATTTCATATTAAAACAAAATAGCCTATATAAAATGATGTACACAAATAGCAGTACATGTCTAAACTTTAGCATTCTGAAATTTATTTAAAGAATTAGGGTGTTCTGATATGCAGTTAGAAAAACTCTTTCCTTAATTAGTTAAATATTACTAAATAAAATGAAACTTAAATCAAATTTTTTGCTGCTGAACACTGATAAAACCTCAACACATAACCCCCAATGGTACATCTAGATAAAACATGTCATCTATTTCACCTAAAATACTATGGGGACTATCTACACAATTTCAATGTGCTTTATGTCCATAATCCCCAAGATAATTCCAGTTTTATAAAAAAAAAAAAAAAAAAAAAAAAAAAAAAAAAAAAAAAACTACCCTAATTGGCACTGCTCTAATAAAACCTATTATCCATTGCAAAATAAGACCATGTCTTTTTTCAGTAAATCTTTAGTATGCTGTAGTTTATATTAATCCTAATGCAAAACAGAAAAAATGAAAATAAGTTATCAGCGATAACAAATACACAACTGAATGGATTCTATAGCAGAGAAGACTGTTTGTACATAATATAAACCAACTATACAGCATTCACCACTACAGTCTTTTATCAATTCCCAATAAATTCTCTGAATAAATATTTTAATCTGAACAACTAATATAAACAAAGCATGAAAAAGGTCCCCATTTTACTCTCTAAAACTGGGACATTCATAAAGCAAATACCATGTTAGATTTGGATTAAACAATATCTTTGTCAAGGAAGGTGGACACATACTATCCACACAATTTGGCAAGAAGAGCACTCCAGATTCTGTCCCAGGTATTCCAGATCATACTTATGACTTCTTCAGTTCTGAAAAATGCTCTCCAATTACATGTACCCATTACATCTTATCTCTGCTGATTGGTGTTTCTCTTCCCTTTTCTGTTCCTGTGGCTCCTTCTACCAATGTCTTCACTATTACATCAACCCTTCTGTCTCCTGAAAGTCTCCCTGTCCAAATGCCCTATTCTCCACTATGCCAACAAAGTAGTAACTTAATAATCAACTAAAACGTCTGAATATCTAACATCATTCATCAATGTGTACATGAATGACCTATTATATTTACTCACTAACAAAGGAAAAAAACATACCTTTTAGTTTTTCTATCAGTTCATCAGCTTCAGCATTTGCAGTAACTGCTGTGGAGGCTGAACCATGAGATGCCACAGATACATTATCTGCCATGGAATTGTTATCTGTCATGGAAGCACTCTCAGCTGTTGACACACTCTCCACTCCAGAAGAGTTGTCACCAGCTGAAACATTATCAGTATCGTCTTGGCTCTTGACTAGCCGCTCATCCCGCTGGCTGCCACACGAGTGATTGTCATTTGAGGTTTGGCTGTGTGCATCTGTACTGCCAATATCCCCTGCTACAACACCCTCCTGGAGGATCTTTACCTGTGAGAACAATGTCATGTGAACAAACTAACAAACTAACACACTGGCTTCACCATTCAAGTTACGGTTTATCTACATCAAATTTCAAGATAATCTTGAAGAGGTTGTGGATCCCACACTCCATTATTATGGTGATTACAAACTGTGAATAACATACTATACAAAGCAGACATAAAATAGCAATAATAATAAATTTTCAAAATTGCAAAATACAGACTGTGAAAAAGCAAAATCTAGACAAAGACCAAAGACTCTAAGCTCCTAAAAAATGGCAAAAAAAATAATAAGAAGCTTCATTTAATATAGTTTTTACAAATAAATCATGACCTTTAATCATATGTACTATTTGCAAGATCAAAAGCAATTATTTATGTCTGAAATGGACACCCCAGAAAAATCTGATCATTAGATTCAACAATACATAATAAATTATCATTACATCCAAAATCACACACAAAAAGGCAACAAAACTTCATACATCAGTTTTCAAAGCAGATACAAAAGGACTAGATTACTACAATCCACAAAACCTAAGAACTACAAGCTCCTACAAGACACACCTTGGTCAGGAGTGCGGCTATCTTGAGTTCTCGTTCCTCAAGGTCCGTGTTTAGCTCTTCTTCTAGGTGGGCTTTGGCCTGTTGCTGAAGGATGCACTGTTCCCGTAGTCCACTCACCTACAAACAGCCACAGTGAACCCTTAGACCCCCCTATTTCTCTCCTTTCCCCATTTCTCCCATTTCCTCTCCAAGAATCAGAGAATTACTAGCCTTACCTGGCCCACAAGGAAGCTTCACCTCAAAAATATCATGGCAATCAGACATGCATCCCAGCTAAATCACAATCTTATCTAACAAAAGGTTAATGGTAAACATTGGATCCAATATGTTAGTAATCTGAAAAATCACCCCTTTCCTGAGCACCTTTTTATGCTACAAATACACTTTCCTTCTACGAAAAAAATTAAAAGTATCTAAACTTTCCCTTGATTGCAAATATCCAATTACAGGTAAATATATATTCAAAACATCTTTCAATATCAGATTTTTTTTTAACTCTGTGAAACAGATTTCTGAATTTCTACATCAAAATTCATAAAAAGAGCCTAGTGGACAGTACCTGAATGAAGTAAATCCTTATACCAATAGCCCTGTCACACAATTTACAGTGATGCATTTCTGAAGACAATTGTCAGAGAAGGCTATGATCAAAAATATCTATTCCAATCTTAGGAATGGTGAACTAGAGTACAAGGAAGAATAGAGAGAGTGAAAAAAGTAATACTGAGAAAGGGTAAGGGAGAAGTCTGACATTATATCTTACAAGTTTGAAAGTTTGATTCCAAGTTACTGTTTAACTCTTTCTTTCAGTGAACCCTTTCCAATGTACATCAATGACTTCTCAATATTTGAAAATAAATATAAAGTGGGTGAATATCAAGATTGAGCCAATCTTTCATGACTGTCCATATTACTACAAGTTATTGAGAGGTATTACTAAATTATAATAGCAAATACCTTTCTAATTTTCATGAATCCAAAACTTACTACCTCTGAGTATCTATCATTTCTTAATGAATTCTCAACCCGGGAAGATTTAGCAGTATTATAATCCTTTACCTGCAACATGTCACGATAAAAGACAAATTCTCTAGATTTATTCATGAAGTTCTTTCTATAAAAATATTTCATTCACAAGATTTATTATACAACAAGTTTATAACTATCTAACATTTGGTTTACCAGGTTATTCTCTTTTCAGTATTTTAAAATGTCAACATGCACAAAGTAAAGTGTAATCCATATATATCATAGCCTTCTATTGTGAAAAAACACATATTACTATTTTCTGTCTACGAAATCACAGTAGAAAAATCATACCAATATTTCAAAATATCAGTACTTTAAAGGATGGCTCAGAAATAAATTTGTTATATATACATTTTTCTGAAGTTTAACATTTCAGTCCCCCACAAATCAATCCTTTCATCCAAGTTCTAAAGTACCTCTTAAAATGTATTGCTCTTAATCTTCTGATATTGTCATACATTTTCTACAAAGGGAAAAATGGCTACAATGCTGTAAACAGTATTGACAAAGCTGACATTTTAATATTATTAAAGAAAATATATAACATTAATCAACTGTAAATATTATACTTAACAAACATGTTATATAATACATATATCTCCAGAAGGCCACACTGAAGTAATGTGAAAAATATTACTAAATCAATTTCCTAAAACAGTTAGTGGACTTGCTAGTCTGATGTCTAAAAGTTGTATCAACAATTATACAAAGATCAAATAAAGCACATCCTTAAAAAGTGATTTACAGGTAGGCAGCTCATGCATATGGAGCTTCAGTTAACTCTATGTCTAATTCATGCTGTCTGATGAGGGTATTTATTACCAACTGCTATTACATTTAAAGACTGACTTCTCATTGATTACTTTATGGTGCAACACAAATGGTTATGTTATCAAGCCATTATTGATATGTACAGTATTACAAGGGAAGCTAATAGTAGGAATGTGTGATAAACTGGTGATTCTTTGTTCTAAAAGAGCCATTACCCTTTATTACCTATAATTTTCAATCTTGCCTGTTCTCTTGTTTATATGACTTCATCCCAATCCTTACTAGGTTAATCTATTAAACTTGGTGCTTGACTCTAACCCAACTAGGTTATCCTCATGCCCATTTTCAACCCACCTTATTCACTATCTCTTCCTTCACTAACTTCTTGTTCCTTGGTGATCTGAGACCTGGTTACATTACGTACAGTATCTACTTTATACAATACAGGCCATGCAAGGGTATCCAATATGTATACCAAACATGCACATCTAATTCCTATGTACAATACCACAGTTTCCACCTAACCCCATATTATTCTGCAAATACAAGTACAAGTACTGTTAAGGAAACAGCAAGGCACTGTTAAACATATCAAGTAAACACCCCCTAACTAAAGTGGCAGATTATTTGCTTTTTAAGGCAACCTGGTAAAGCCACAGTTTGTCTTGCATTTGGCATCAAACCATAGCAATACCATTACTACAGTTCAGCTAACAGTAAAGCTTTTTGACATTAATTTCTGTTAACAAAGAAAGCTTTAAATAGCAAAACCAGACAAATCCTATACACAACTTAATATTCACACAAGACAAGTAGTGAGTGCAATACCGAGCAGCCAGTGCTAACAGGTAGATGATGCCCCCTACACCTGAGACATTGCAAAGATACATACCTTGGTCTGCAGAGCCATGATTTTATGGTCTTTCTCCTCTAGGTCACTCCTTAGCTCTTGCTCAAGGTGAGCCTTAGCTTGCTGTTCTAGTGTACACTGTTCTTTTAGTTCACTCACCTAAACAAACCATAAACTTGGTTAGTCACACACATACATAATAAAACACTAGACTATCACATTTTTGCCTGTGGCAAAGGTTACCATATTATTAATCTTGCCAGTTAGTTGTAAAATTCACATTCCTGTAACTATCTCATCACATCTAAATACTAACAGTAAAATTATCAGTCTTTCACCCATTCACTGCAGATGGTATGTAGCTATGCCAGAGCTGACTATTGACTGCAATGCAGATGGCATTTGTTTTTTACTGCAAGTTTTATGTCAACCACATGCTACTTTGAGGATATACAGCTGGCAGTAGCTGACCCAAGCATTCAAATTTGTCTTATGTTTGGTGATGAAAGACAAGGGGATGGATAAACTTCCAATATGTGCTTAGGAGACCATCTGGGAGGATATGGGCTCACATAGGTGAAACTGAGTTAAGGGCTCTTTCATACACATAATTCCATAGAAAACACATTTGATTTACGGGATAACAAAATTATGCATTCCTGGGTTTCCACTCTTCAGGTTCATAAACATTCTACAAGTTCATATGGCAATTTATCATGAGGCAAAAAAAAACGAAAAATACTTTTGGTTCAGGTTACCTGACCAAATGTACTTTTTGTCGAAAAAATTGCCAACTAAAATTTCCACCATCTACCACTAATTTAAAACCAATTGATTTCCAAAAGTACCACCAAAAAAATAACCCAAGAGCCACAAAATGACTCTTCAGCACACTGAGCAATCTTCGTGCCATGGGGATTTTATCACATCTATTGACAGTAGCTAATGTATGGCGACGCTGCATATCAAAATGGTAGCCCACATGTAAAGCGTGTTTTCAGGGTTTTCGTTTAGATTTGCAGTGAAAAAAAATGAAAGTCTATGATTATAATCATTATTTTTTTATCATAATAATAATAACAGTAACAATAACAACTCAGAAAATGCCCAAACTTCAAATAACTTTTTTACAATTTCGATTTCTTTAAACAACAGGAGTATATAGCTGATTTAAAAGTTCTTTATGCTAGAAAGAGCACAAAGCTGTTGCGGCTTATATTCAAATGTTGAAAAGAGAAAAATACAGGCAACTTTTTCCTATATTCCTTTTTTCTTTTCTTTTTTAAGCAACAAATAAATTATCACCTCTTATGCTGTACAAGTGGGAAAAAAATCACCTCACAACTTTACAGGTTTATCTTTTTACAAGTGGTATAGATGGGCTTACTTATGCATGTCTGCAGATGATCTTAATAACACCAACAAGTCAGTCTGGTTCATGCAAACACAATGTGTGATAACAAGTCTAGCTGTTTAACCATCCACAGTGAATCAGTTAACATAAAATCTGTGTATTAACAGTCAATTCAAAAAGTGGCCTATATATCAACAGGGAATGGCAGATATTCAGGCTTTACTAATACAAATTCAAAAGGTTAGATATACTTAGGTATAAGTATACACACTGCTGTCAAAACTTTTCCTAACATACAATCAAACGTACACCACTTTTTACCTCTTCCCCATTTATAAACATAGTCTGCTACCAACACCCTTCCTCACATACAAACAAGCCCACGAATATCTACATTCATCCTCACATACAAAAAACAAAACAAAAAAAAAACATATATTTCTGATAAAGATATAATTGAAACCAGTCAACTACATCTCCTGTGCTGTAAAGACACGCAGCCTCAGTCATGCCTTTTCTACTTTTGTCACAATGAACAGCATTCACACACAGACACTAGTACCTCAACACTTACTGGAATACAAACAAAATTACATTGTTATCTATGCTATTAAATATAAAAAAATATAAAAAAAACTACTAATCTACTCTGTTAATGTCATACATCTGAATACTAACTAAAAAAATGCATTCTTAATTACATCTATTTTTCATTTAGCTAACTTACTTTTCGCAGAGCTTTATCCTGAGTTTTAGTTAATATATCTCTTAGCTTGTCTGATTCTTTCTCCTTCTCTTTGTAGGCTCGGGCCAAATCAGAGTACCTAAATCAGAAAAATATTGCATTAATTACAATGTCAATAAGAATCTTCAATCACAGATAATTATACCAACATAATCATTATACTGTAGTGATACCATGTCAGATAAGAAGTGATGTCTGCTGAACCAATTATTGTCCAATTTCATTCATTACAGGACAGACCTCATCTGGCATAATGAGTTACACATGGTGCCATAAAGATTACATGTACAAGACATAACAAAATGGACTCTCATGACCATTTGTTTACAAACCATTTCACACCTCACAAGTTGTTATTAGATGTAGTTTTTAGACAGCTAAAAGGTTTTGTCCTGGCTTAGCAAAACTACTTTTGATGAGCTGCTGCCCCTGAATGGCAATAACCAAGTCTAAATGAGCAAACAACTGTTTAGGGCACACAACAGGTTGATCAGTATTTGCATGTTATGTTAAAGGGCAGTCACATTAGTCTTGTCTGTCCAGGGATGCCCTCACAGAGCAGGATACTTCCATAGCTATGAGGGACACTGAGATGAAAATCCCCCTAGTGCAGCACCGAGCAAGCTACATCTCTCCCCCAGCTACAGGGGGAGAGATGATGCCAAAACAAAAACTGTAGTTTCATTACTAGGAAGCTTATTACTTGATCATCTAAATGTTGATTACTATGTCATATTAGTCAAAATTAAACAATAAAAATGAGTAATTTATATTACAACTATCAATAGTGTCTTACTAAGATTTTAACCCCTTCTCGATGGGTCACACTGTGAGGCATTATAACAAACCGCTCGATCTGTGGCGTGCGGCCATACGCCACAGCGCTATGAGCCGGTGGTTCGGCTTGATGTACCAAACTCCCATGCTCAAAGTCAGTGCATTGCCACTGATGGCCAGAGCATAGTTTATTTTTTATTTTCTTCACCCGTCACCAAGAGGTTAAGGATTATCCAGACAAATGTTCATTTGAACAAATACAAGCACACACCCATTCTGATACGCTTATGACATGGAGCTCATTTTGGAAATTATTTACATCCCTGATTGACAAAATGAAACCCAGAGAATAACTATGGAATACCAGCAATAAATATCATGACAGTAGAAAGTTAAAATTAATAATAATGGATGAAATCTACAAGAAACTTTACTCTGGACATTGTATAATCATACATCTGGAAGGCTGTCACGATCCACAATTAATTATATCTTACTTGATTTCAGTTACAGCTTTTGCTTCCTCCCAACTTTAGTTTTAATCAATCTGGTCTCTTTTACATCCCTGGCTGCACTAATAGCAGTATATATCATTATAAAATTTATTTTAGATTTTCTATTTCTGTTGAAATATGGGGTATCATGGTAGCTGGCACTGTAGTGTGATCATTACTAAAAAAAAAAGTGGAATTTCTTTTCTAAAAGTTTTGTGTCTTCTTTCTTGAAATGTTCAATCAATATGCAATAATACTCATAGAATTCAAGACTACCCTTGATCATAATTCATCCAGGAGGTCATTGTAGACACTTTGGTCTTTTCTTTATGATGGTTCTCTTCAGGGGAACACTGTATATGGTGTGATCAATCCTCTGCCTGTAACTAACCACACACTCAACATGCCTATCCAGTGATCCCCAGCCATGTGCAACTTGTGTGACCATTGCTGTAGATACAGCTGAACTAATTCTTTGGTTGAATCACTTGGGATATTTTAAAGTCACCTGCTATATCATTACAGTTTATGTGTCTTTCCCCATTTCCAAAACTTATGATACCACATCTATCTTAAATAAATAATATGTTAATCCACTGGTCACAGGAGAAATACTATAATATAATGGCAATTAATCACCAATTTTTCTTATGCTTCAAATGACTCCTTTCTGAATGCAGATTTCTGTTATAACTTTAACCCATTCAAGGAAGGCATTTTGCTTGTCATGACACACCAAGCCCATATGCCAGACAGTAAGTATCCATGCCACACAGTGGTGCCTGCTCAACAATATATTCACTAAATAGTTATCTACTTTGTTGGTCCTAATTGTCACTGGGTAGGTACATCCCTCTTAAAGTCTAAAAATTTCTAAATCAAAATAAAAAATATTGATATATCATCCATGCCACATCCAAAATTGTAGATAGCACAAAAAACTTGTTTCCCATACTTCTCTAAATCCATCAGTGATGGTATTAGAAATCTCTCAGCATCATTGACTCCAGTGATTTCAGTCAACCATCCTGCCACTGGAAATAGCAGTCCACTAAATGTAGCAGAACTTCCTGCTCGACACACTCTAGTGCATCACCTCACGTATAGCCGTACCCAGCAGATACACATAACCCAGCAGTAACGGGTTAAGTGGTGAACTGTGCACAAAGTGCAGCAAAAAGTAAATGGTGCCCATTGCAAGGCTCAGCATTTTGTTGATAAAAGCTGCATCATAGGGTTAACACTTAACTACATTTTTTATGAATTTTATATCACTACGATGGCATGAGATTAGTCAAAAAGTAGGCAATAGGGTGACCTGAATAGATTTCTGCATTCCTTGAATTTTTAGGATATTTTTCTAATGATATCAATATCAATACTGTTATTAATATTACTAACAGTATGGTTATATATAATGCTAACAAAATACTAATAACAATACAAAAATAAATAAGAATCAAGGAAAAGGGTAAACAAATGAGATAGTAGTGCTAGCTATTGACCCATTAGTGATGAAGTAATTGTGGCTTCACAAGTACTTCATAACTAATGGGTCAATTAATAAGATATAATCGCAGTGGACATATTATGGCCCATGTGTCATGATATGCCAACACAAAGCATTAATATGAGTGGACAGTGCAACCAGCTTTTTTCAAAAAGAATATTCATGTTATTTACTGTATTTTAACAATGTTGGATTTCTTTAGGATATATATCTATTATTTATCATTAAAAAAATGTTACAATATTAAATTACACAATATTACAAAAACTGAAAATTATAGCAGAATAAATAATTGATTCTGGCATAAAATACATTGATGTACTACTAAGTCTCTATAACATTTAAAAAAAACTTTTCTATAAAAAAAAGAAATTATCCAACTAAGTGAATCCTTTCTTCTAACACCTAACATATTCAGTTATCTAATATTTCTCTAACCAATGAAGATATATTACCATCAATATCATAATAGCAAAGGTACATGAAGTAATATATTTGGCATATAATAAAGACAATTTAATTTTTCTTCTCACCATAATTGGTTTCAATCAACTTTAAATTTCATGCATACAATTACACTATATAAATGAGACATAAGACTGAGGTAGTACAAAGATATTTAATGAT
>NC_061854.1:23285181-23287681 GCF_019202785.1 Penaeus chinensis
ATCTCCAGCAAACTCCAACCCTTGGTAGTTGAGGTAACACAGGTTGATGAGCGTATTATGGCATGCTTTTGGCTTCATGTCCCTTATTGCTGTGTACGCTCCTACCAATGTTTGTGACTCAATGAGAAATAGGCATTCTACACCAAACTCACATCCATGGCAGACAATTGCCCCAGGAGAGACATTCACTTGGTTCTGGGCGACTTCAATGCCGTTTCCGGCTGTGAACAAGCTGGCTATAAGATGTCTGTCTGCCCCCATGGCTCAGGAGCTGATCTCTGCAGTGAGAACAGCTTCCTACTCCGGGACTTTGCTAGGTCTCAGATATTGAGGCTTTCTGGCTACTGGTATCAGCACTCCAACCCGCACTTAGTACTGTGGCCAATGAGATTGACCACATTCTTGTCAGCACTCGATGGAGGATCCTCCTGAACTGCAAAGTTTACCAAAGTGCCAAGTTCTGTGGCAATGACCATAGGCTGGTAGTGGCTATCCTAAGGGTCCACTTCAAAACTTCTCGTCCCTGCAGTGGCCACTCCAGAGTGTTTCACTTGGACAGACTGAAGGAGGATGAGTGTGCCTGTGGGTTTGCCACAGCAGTCTCTGATCAATTCACAGAACTTGAAAACCTGACAAACTCAGTTGCTCTGTGGGAGTAGGAATATGTGATATCCCTGCTGAACTGCTAAAGGTTGGGGGTGAACCTATAGCACAGGGATTGCATGCAGTCTTGACTGCCGTCTGGCAGTCTGGTACCATTCCCACTGACCTGTTGAGGGGCATGGTCATCCCTCCCTGGAAGGGGACAGGGGACTGTAGCAACTACCATGGCATTACACTGCTCAGTATACCAGGCAAGGTTTTTGCCCACAATCTTCTGAAACGGATCTGTGACCACCTATTACGGCAACAGAGACAAAGGAATCTGGATTCATTCCTGGCAAGTCCACAATAGACAGTATCCTAGTGCTTCAAGTAATTGTGGAACGCTGTGGTGAGTTCAGTCCTGGGTTGCTTACAGCCTACATCGACCTCAGGAAGGTGTTTGACTCGGTGCATCGAGAATCGCTAAGGAAGATTCTGAGTCTTAGGGGAATTCCGAAAAGGATTATTGGTCTAATAGCAAGCCTATATACCAGAACTGTAAGTAAAGTGTGGTGGGGGCCTGTCAAACTTCTTCCCTATTAATTCAGGGGTGTGGCAAGACTGTTTCCTTGCACCAACACTTTTAAACACCTGCATGGACTGGATAATGGGCAGAGCTACTACCCAAAGTCAGTGTGGAGCAACACTGGGCAATATCAAGGTCTCAGACCTTGACTTTGCCAATGATGTTGCTATCCTATCTAAGTCTCTGGAATCACTGGGCGGTGCTTGATACATTTAGCAATGAGGAGAAGCCCTTGGGCCTGGAGGTCTCCTGGACCAAGATTCAGGACTTTGGGGGGCTGTTAGGAGAACCCGTTCAGTCTATCCATGCTCGCGGTGGGGACATAGTAGTCACAGAGAGATTTGCATACCTTGGTAGCTTAGTCCATATCTCTGGGCTGTCAGACCAAGAAGTCAGTAGACGGATTGGTCTGTCAGCAGGAGCCATAAACTCAATCAAAAGAGCATTTGAAGATGTTAGTACCTATGCAGAAGGACCAAGCTACGTCTTTTCAAGGCATTGATACTGCCAGTTTTGCTCTATGGAAGCGAAACCTGGACACTATCTAGTGCCTTGGGGTCTCATCTTGATGCCTTTTGTAAGGGATCAAGATGAGATGCCTTACAAACAAGATGAGATGTCTTACAAAAAGCATCTGTACCTGAGGTACAGATGCCAAGACCATGTGTCCAACTAATGGCTACACCGTGAGACTGGCATGGGACCTGTCACTTGCATAATCCAAGATCGCCAACTCAGGCTATATGGGCAATTTGCTCGTTTCCCCGTGGATGACCCTGCCCATCAGATTGTCTCTCTGCGAGGCAATCCTGGGTGGAGGAGGCCCATGGGACAACCTAGGAGATCATGACTTGGGCAGCTCGACAAGACCTGCCGCAAGGAGTTAGAGATGGGTCGACGGCCAGCCTGGAGACTCACCATGAGGGACCCTTGTGGCTGGAAGTGAAGGGTGGATACAGCCATGCACCCCCGTCGACTTTAGCCCCTTGATGATGGTGGTGTGTGTGTGTGTGTGTGTGTGTGTGTGTGTGTGTGTGTGTGTGTGTGTGTGTGTGTGTGTGTGTGTGTGTGTGTGTGTGTGAGTAAGTGTGTGTGTATGTGTGTATGTGTTCGTGTATGTGCGTGTATGTGTGTATGTGTGTATGTGTGTATGTGTGTATGTGTGTATGTGTGTGTGTATGTGTGTGTATGTGTGTGTATGTGTGTGTGTGTGTATGTGTATGTGTGTATGTGTATGTGTATGTGTATGTGTATGTGTATGTGTATGTGTATGTGTATGTGTATGTGTATGTGTATGTGTATGTGTATGTGTATGTGTATGTATATGTA
>NC_061854.1:23300181-23302681 GCF_019202785.1 Penaeus chinensis
CTCAGCCTGATAGAGCTGATTATTAGATTATTTCTGACATAAAAAACAAACTGACATTATTTTTTTCATAAACATTGTTTTTTATACCGTTCAAATGAACAAATATAGATTGTTCTTGTAGTTCAATATAGGCCTGGTAGCCTTATACATGAAACTAATCATTGCATCATCTTACAAAAATGTATAATTATATAGATTTAAATAATAAATATATACTTTTGTTTGTCTAATTAAACAAGATGATGAACCTTCTAAAAAGTAAATACATAAAAAGTAAAACACAATGGCAACTCTCCCAAGGAAATGGAATGACAACTCTCCCAAGGAAATGGAATTTACAACTGCAAAGAAGCACATGTAGCTAGCCAGTAATTTCCTTTTATTTCTATGTTGATAGCTATAACTTTAGAACAAAAGAGCTCAGAGATAATTATGCATTGAAAGGCTCTCTTAAATTTGCAACTAGAGTAAATCAAGGACTCATTGTAGTATGCATGGGTGCACTCGATTACAGATTGAGTTGGGGCTGAAAGGGAGCAGAAGGGCTTGTGGGATGAATATACCTAAAAACAATGGTAAAAATGTTCAGCACAGGTAGGCAAGGAAAGGCATTCCTTAGTACTCACTACTCTGTGAGTGGACAACTCTCCAGTTCACTGTTGCAAACAAAAATCATCCTGCCAATCTCATCATGATGTGACGAGATGGCATAACTGTTATTAATCTTCTTTACTTTCTTTTTAATATCTATTTCTGTTCTTAAAGTAGTAATGTGTTGTAGATCCCAAAGCTCTTTTCTTTTAAGGAACATTTTTTTTTTTTTCAATATAATGAAAAATGTTAATTCAGATGTGAAAATTAAGTTGTTACCAAATCTTATCTAGGCGCAATTTCAAAAACATGAAAATATGTCATTTTTTCCATATTCTATACTAACTCTATATAAATATGCAAAAAAGTAAACCATGCAAATTCTCATCACTGGTTCTGGACAAAATAAGTCTAGTCCCATCTTTACTGGTTTAGAATTACATCCTAAGCAGAGTCAGAGAAGACAAAAAGACACGTGAAATATCACATTCTTATTAACTTCAATCTTTAACTACATTAGACTTTTCAAGGAATATACATCAGCTCACAACAATATGGTCCAGTGCATTAAAATAATCTTTAATTATGCAGTGCACTAATAAAAGTAAGAGCTTTTTTCTCACTCTACCCTGGTTAAAATTTATGACCTGCAAAGATGGGTCTCAAAGAGCAATGACAATGAGCATTCTTCAGTAAAAATGTAACGACTCATCAGAAAAAGAAAAAAAAAGATGGCCATGGGTTTACTTCATAAATTAAGAAATTGGAAACTGCATTCTAAAAAACTGCCAAGAATATCTATTTTTTTGTGAGTTCTATTTTTTCACAATCCAAACTCAAAATCTCAGGCTGGTGCATCATTGACTTCTTCTTGAACAGACTTTATAATGGCTAATGCAGGTAAAGGTATGAAAGAGAATAAATAACTTCACAATACAATAGATGAAACTAGTATAGTTTAGTTTATATGAGTTTCTAGATTATTTCTTTTCAATCAAACTTATACCAAGTTGTTCATGTAAGTGGGGCCCACACTATAGACAGCAACAAGTATTTGGTCCCACTAAGATCCAATTGTCTGCCTTTATTAAAAATATGCAGTTGGTAATCTGTATTATACTCTGACTTTCAGCTCATACACAGTAAAGGAATATGGTTTCCCATGTAGTCAGTAGAATGGCAGTGGTGCCGAGAGATATAAAACTGCTGGTTGGGTTGGACACTTTGCACAGCACATCAACATATTATATACACAATACATAGGTCTGGTATACAAATGACAAAACTGATATGCAATGTGTAGAAATATTTACTTTTCAAGGGTGATATTTGTGTACACACCAGTGGTTACCTTACCTTTACAAATGACAGTCAAGTCTTACCTTATATCTCATGTTTACACAGAACAAAAATCTTATTCTATAGCCAAAATAAAAAGTATTCAACCTACAGCGTATTGTATAGGGATGAAATCTTCTAAATATATGCTGGTGTTTTACACAGACCCCTACTCTAGACAGCTACAGGAGAAGAGGGACGGAGGAAACAACAGGATACGGGCAAGATGCAACAGAAGACCACAACTGACTGTTGTCTGACTGGTGTGCTGTTCTACAAGTTGTGGTTGTGTTTTATTTACAAAAATATTGCACTACCATTGCAAAGTTAGCTTGTAATTATAATAAACATAATGCAAACAACCTACTCTTAGCTCAAGATGTCAAATACTGAATAACAAAACAGTGCCACTTTCATCAGAAAAATACACCCTCCATATGCTGGCCAATGCAATAACACAAACACTCAAACATTCCCTAATATTTGGCAACCACGACTATACAAACCCACATGACACTATGAAACGGAGAAAAACGAAATATTGTCGATTCCACAATGCAGAACTTGTTTC
>NC_061854.1:23312681-23317681 GCF_019202785.1 Penaeus chinensis
ATAACAGACAAATAGGACTAGCGTTTTCCTGACGACAAACAAGTCGTAATTATAGAACTCGGTCACAAATACGAAATCATAGACTAGCGATACAGTTGAACACGGTGTAACCTTCAGTACTATGTTCATGGAGACAATATGGTATGTTATAGTACACGTCTATTACCTGCAAAACACATCGACAACACAACGCATAAAGCAATCTCAGGAGCACGAGACAGTTACTATTACAGTGTAAACCGCATTGAACACCACTTGACCTAGTAATAACGTCAGCATAATGCGGTAGTAACACTACACATTTCCATAAACTGAAAATCACAGTAGAATGGACTCATAAACTGAAGGGAAATGGCGTTCCGAAGCACAATCACAGTATTCTGTATGCACACGATATGAAAACTAGCCACATTAAGTAAAAAACATTGTTATATATCCACAACACTACTACATCACGTAAACCACAACGCACGTGACCAGTACATAACAGAACACCACATCAATAAGCAACAGCACAAGATTTATACATTAAATCACATCACCAACCATAACACCTCCACAAGGCCTCACATCACCACGCCGTTGCCCCACATTACTAACGCGAGGAACGATGCCAACTGAGGTCTAGAGCCCCCTCCCCCGTGAACGTTTTTCGGGCACTGGCATCGCTACGTCATAGTTATTTAGGGTCAGCAGTGCCTCTGTGTCTCCTTCGGCCATGAATACCTTGATGAAGATCATGCAATCACTGTCTGTTACTTTCTCCACTTCAGATTCTGGGTTCGTGAACACTGGCATTACTTAGACTCAAAACTGCGCTGGCTATACCAAAGAAAACATATTAGCATATTCTGAAAACAGTACAGGAAACGGATAAATTTGTGCTTTGGGTAGACGAGAACGAAGGTACTACGAGGCACTGCCGTCCCGACGCCGGCCGAAGCAGCACCTCCATCTGTAGGACCTCCACCTCTACCTGTTAGACCTTGCCTGTAGGTTCTTCGGTGGGGAGTGTTGCGTCGCTGCCGTGAGACCGAGACCCTACCTCTGCACTGTCCTCCCTCTCCCCCCACTTCCTCTCATTCTGTTCCCCTCCTTCCTCTTCACCTGTCCAATAATTCTCTCTTACAACCTCCCAAGAGAAGTTTTTGTTTGTATCTTACACTATTGTTGATAAATGTTATCGCTGAAATCTTATATGTTTCATGTCTATATTTTCCTTTCAGTGGTCTTATTATTTCGATGCCCTCTCACACGCCCATTTTCTCTCTTCTCTGTTTCCGACAACCGTCCAGATTATCCACACGTCTTGTCTCGCATCCATTTCACAACTTCAAGATGCAACCAACGCTGCGAACTGTTTGAATTTATTCTACTGAAGACTAAGGGCGTTTATATTCATTCCATGGAATCTTTTGGCAATGTCACTTGTACTATTTTTATGTAAATTTAACCAATATATTTTACTATCCTTGGTCCTTTATACTCGCCTAACCCTTTTTTTTTCAGTTCGACGAATTTGCAAGTGAGAGAGAGAGAGGGGGTGAGAGATTAATTTCAAACTCACCCAAACCATCCCTGAAATCATCGCCGTGGTCTCAGCCCCCATTAAGAAATAGCGTCTGCCGTCATAAATACCTGTACGCAGACAATTTTGCGCTAAAAACCCGACACAGAGCAGGTGCAGATAACAACGGCCTCCCCTTCAACATTGTGGACTATGCGAAGAATGCCTTCCGTCGCGATGCCGCAGCCAAACTTAAGCTCAGCAACGGTTTCGAACACTTTTGCAAAACTGAAAAGTTTTCTTGCTTCGAAGCACAAAAAATGAATTAGTATAATTAGTATAATTCTCGCCGGTTATTCTTAATTTTGATTTGGTGTTATTTTTTCTATGAAGTTTCATCAGATCTATTCAGCAATTGCCTAAGAATATCACAGCCCGTTTGAACACGTGACTGCCACCTACTACAGCGTGAAGTTCACTTGACTACAAGGCAGCACATGTCCGGATTTCCTGATGATAAAGCTGATAAGTATGAATGATTATATATATATATATATATATATATATATATATATGCATTTATACATATATATATATGCATTTATACATATATATATGCATTTATATATATATATATGTATATATATACACATTTATATATATATATGCAATTATATATATATATATGCATTTATATATATCTATATATATGTATATACACACACACATATATATATATGTGTGTGTGTGTGTGTGTGTATGACCAGCCCATTGTCATTTCTTCATTTTAACACTGTTTTCCCTGATCCACGTCGCCCCCATGCTATATCTCTCAGGCTAATTCCTAACATAAATGTTCCATTCCACTCTGGGCATTTACTAGTTCACTCGATTATCTTGGTCGTAGTTCATGTTTCTGATGCATATGTCATAACTGGGAGGGCGCATTGGTTAAAGACTTTTCTTCTTAAACATAATGGTAAAGAACTTCATATTATGCTGCTGTGTCTAGCGAAGGCGCTCCAACCTAGCCTAATTCATCGTTTCATATCCATTTCACTGGATGTGTTTATCTGTATAAGTACTATAAGTATATGTTCTTGACCACTACCTTTAACGATTCAGCCTGTACGTATATTTTTTCGAACTGAACCCTACTGTTGAACATGACCCGAGTCTCTTTCCTGATCATATTAAGTCCAACTTTCACACTTTTTCTATTCAGATCGCGTAATAATTGTTTCAGCTCATTTTCTGACTCGCTGAAGAGAACAACCTTGCCTGCAAGTCTTAGATTGGTTAGACGCTCGTCCCCAATTTCGAAACCCTTTCCACTCCTTTCTAGCTTCTTGAATATATCCTCAAGACTAGTTGTAAACAGTTTTGGCGGGATGGTGTTCCCCTGCCTAACACCGTTTGTCCCATATCGTTTACATCTTCTAACATTTTACGACATAATTTCCTTTACTCCTTGTTTTCAAATAGCTTTCAATGCCGATGTTATTTGTACAGAGTCAAATGCCATTTCATAACCTACGATTACTATACACAGGGGTTTCCTATATTCATTTATTTCTTCTCTTATTTGAGTTTGTGTGTAGATGTGGTCTGTAGTTGAGAATCCTCTACGTAAACCTGCAGTATTTCTCAACCTTTTAACTATCCCTCTTTAGGAATTTCTCCTTCCCTCCACGCTTCCTTTGCATTTGTAAATAAAATTCTCTCCTAGATTTTAATGAAAATTATAAGAATATCTTGTTAGTTTCTTTAATGAGTATGACTTAGTGGCAATATAATCAAACTTTCTATGACCATGCTCTCGTTAAGAGAAGAACAAAGATAATTAGAGAAACTACTGCCTTTTTCCAAGGGCTCGCGCCCCCTTTGGAAAATACTGAAGCTCCCTTAGGGGGGCGCGCCCCCCAAGTTAAGAACCAATGGTCTAGAGCAGGGGTTCCCAAACTTTTTGTTCCTCAGTACCCCTTAGGCTTTTTATAGGTTCCCATGTACCCCTAACACTAAAAATTAAGCTTAATAGTAAAAAAGGACATTTTAATATTTTAATTATTTAAGTCTGCATGTTTAGAAATTTCAATAAAGGTGGTGCTAATCAACACAAAGAAAATGAGAAAAGTGCAATCTGAGTGCAGATTACAACACCATGTATTGTGCAAGTAATGGTTTCCTTCAGACCAAATGTACCCCCTGAAACGTGCAAATGTACCCCTGGGGGTACATGTACCCCAGTTTGGGAACCCCTGGTCTAGAGTATCGGATATGTGAGTTGTGTTGTGTGTGTGTGTGTGTGTGTGTGTGTGTGTGTGTGTGTGTGTGTGTGTGTGTGTGTGCGTGAGTGCGTGCGTGCGTGCGTGCGTGCGTGCGTGTGTGTGTGTGTGTGTGTGTGTGTGTGTGTGTGTGTGTGTGTGTGTGTGTGTGTGTGTGTGTGTGTGTGTGTGTGCATATATGTATGGGTGTATGTACGTATGTATATTTATTTATATATATATTCATATATTTATACATACGTGTATATGTATGTATATATATATATATATATATATATATATATTCATATATTTATATATACAGCGTACATATATATGTGTGTTTGTGTGTGTGTATATATATATATATATATATATATATATATATATATATATATGTATACACACACACATAGATACATAAATATATAAATATATATATATATATCTCATCGCCTATTTTCATATATTCTTCTTGATTAATACCGTCAAATTGTAATACAATTCTAATACAAATGGTAATATTGCCTCAGTATCGCCACCACCGGCCTGGGTTTTGGATCTGAAGGAAACCCCGAAAAAAAAAAACAATTTTGCCTTTTTGCCGAATTTTAATTCGAGTAGCATGACTCGACGGTCTTAGGGCTCGTGAGGTGGACTGGATTTATTCATCTACCGAGTGTGCATAAGATACAACTGTCCTAATAACAGTTTTAACCATTTTCTTTTATTTCTATAATCTAATAATAATAAACAGGTGGCATATTACAATGGGTTTAATAGTAGCAATAATAAATATCAGAAACTGACAGGGATATTCTTTTACTAAATAAATTCATATCTACGTTTAACTTTAACTTTAACCCCCTCTTTGCCTACTAATTATAATTCAGTGATCATTACGATAAATATAATAAAAATAAATATGAGGCGGTGTGTATATATATGTGTGTGTGTGTGTGTGTGTGTGTGTGTGTGTGTGTGTGTGTGTGTGTGTGTGTGTGTGTGTGTGTGTGTGTGTACATAGTTGTCTATCAGTCTTTAATTTCTACTTTCCTTCTCTCTCGCTCACTCTCTCTCTCTCCTTCTCACCTCCTCTCTTCCTCTCTCTCTCTCTCTCTCTCTCTCTCTCTCTCTCTCTCTCTCTCTCTCTCTCTCTCTCTCTCTCTCTCTCTCTCTCTCTCTCTCGCTCTCTCTCTCTATCTATCTATATATCTACCTCCCAACGC
>NC_061854.1:23332681-23337681 GCF_019202785.1 Penaeus chinensis
CCACACACACACACACACGTGTCCACGTCCACACACACACACGTGTCCACGTCCACACACACGCACACACACTTGTCCATGTCCACACACACAGACACGTGTCCACGTCCACACACACAGACACGTGTCCACGTCCACACACATACACACGTGTCCACGTCCACACACATACACACGTGTCCACGTCCACACACACACGTGTCCACGTCCACACACACACGTGTCCACGTCCACACACACGTGTCCACGTCCACACACACGTGTCCACGTCCACACACACACACACGTGTCCACGTCCACACACACACACACACGTGTCCACGTCCACACACACACACACACGTGTCCACGTCCACACACACACACACAGGTGTCCACGTCCACACACACACACACACACGTGTCCACGTCCACACACACACACACGTGTCCACGTCCACACACACACGTGTCCACGTCCACACACACACACGTGTCCACGTCCACACACACACACGTGTCCACGTCCACACACACACGTGTCCACGTCCACACACACACACGTCTCCACGTCCACACACACACACACGTGTCCACGTCCACACACACACACACACACGTGTCCACGTCCACACACACGCACACACACTTGTCCATGTCCACACACACAGACACGTGTCCACGTCCACACACATACACACACGTGTCCACGTCCACACACATACACACGTGTCCACGTCCACACACACACACACACGTGTCCACGTCCACACACACACACACACAGGTGTCCACGTCCACACACACACACACACACGTGTCCACGTCCACACACACACACACGTGTCCACGTCCACACACACACGTGTCCACGTCCACACACACACACGTGTCCACGTCCACACACACACACGTGTCCACGTCCACACACACACACGTGTCCACGTCCACACACACACACGTCTCCACGTCCACACACACACACACGTGTCCACGTCCACACACACACACACACACGTGTCCACGTCCACACACACGCACACACACTTGTCCATGTCCACACACACAGACACGTGTCCACGTCCACACACATACACACACGTGTCCACGTCCACACACATACACACGTGTCCACGTCCACACACACACGTGTCCACGTCCACACACACACGTGTCCACGTCCACACACACACGTGTCCACGTCCACACACACACGTGTCCACACACACACACACGTGTCCACGTCCACACACACACACACACGTGTCCACGTCCACACACACACACACACGTGTCCACGTCCACACACACACACACACGTGTCCACGTCCACACACACACGTGTCCACGTCCACACACACACGTGTCCACGTCCACACACACACGTGTCCAAGTCCACACACACACGTGTCCACGTCCACACACACACGTGTCCACGTCCACACACATACGTGTCCAAGTCCACACACACACACACGTGTCCACGTCCACACACACACGTGTCCACGTCCACACATATACACGCGCATGTAATTAAGCAAATGTCATGAGGACCTCACATGTCCACACACACGCACGCATGCGTATACACACATCCACTCACATCCTCACACACGCACGCATGCGCACACACAGGCATACATGCTCATTCCCAGACATGCGTCTACACACACACACCAACATAAACACACGCATACATGCTCGTCCCCAGACATGCGTCTACACACACACACACACCAACATAAACACACGCATACATGCTCGTCCCCAGACATGCGTCTACATACACACACACCAACATACACACGCCCATGTCCACACACATGTCCATACACACATCTACATGCACATGCACACATGTATGCTGCTTTAGTATATGCAGTGCCAATTCCAAGGTACCCATTTAGGGTCTTTTGGAGATAAATGACATATGTGTTGTGGATTTCTTATCACTGTGCCAAAAGTAAGTTTTCCTGCATATCATATATTAGCCTAATCTATATAGTGAGATTTAAAGTCATGTGCTCTTCCCATATGTTAATGCTTTATAAAGTAATTGAAAAATTGGATTTGCTCTTTTGTCTATGCACACATTGTTATATTTTGGTTTAATGGTTTATCCTTCATAGGCAATTTTTTCATTATATGATATGTAGAAAAATATAATTGAGTTTATATATATAGATAGATGCACACGCAAACACTTTTTTTTTTTTTTTTTTTTTATCCTTCCAGCAGCCATTTCTTCCACTACAGGACATAGTTCTCACTCAATTCACTATTGCCCTTCTTAATCAACTGTGGTTCGGCGTGGTAACACTTATGCCATGGTGGTGACTTCCCCTGTGATATGTTGTTTTCTCGATATTAGATCAGGGAAGTTACCACCTCTCAATAATAAATGGGGAGAGGTATAAATCCTGCAGTGGAATTAATAGCTGTTGAATATTTGTATATATATTATATATATGTATATGTATGTTTATATATATGTATATATGTATGCATGTATATATGTATATTTATTTTCTTATGAAAGATATCTTACTTAAGTGTTATCTTGTCAGTGTGTTGTAAATTTTAGGTAATTATATAACTTTTTGTCAAAGTTATGTCCTTGGCAGACTTGGAAGAATTATATATTTCTTCAATGTCCTTATATAGTAGTAGTGAAGACAAAGGGTAATAGTCATATAAAGTTATTTAAACAAATTTGATTCATTCTCATGTACTGGCAAGCACAGAATATTGAAGATTGAATTTAGGGTTAAGGTTCATATCAAGACTGCACCTGTCAAAGACCAAGTTCCCATCTCCAGCCAACAAGGCTGGGGATCCTGTGGGGAATTAGAATTTGGGGGGGAGGATTTTGAGCATAGAAGGCATTTTAAAGAGCAAGAGAAAGTAAGAAATTAAAAATCTGAGTGAAGGATTTCATATGATAAAGAAAGTGGAAAATAGAAAAACCTGAGACTAAACAAACTTCATCTTTGAAATGAACAATGGACTGTGACAACAGAACGGTCAAGTTTGCGAGGAGAGGGCTGTGCACGTGCATGTATGGATATGACATATTTCTAATATAGATATGGTGTATATATTAGAATATAACCTATTTTAGGAATGGAAATTTAATAAATACATATTTTGGTATAACTTCATATAACAGAATACAGAAATAACATTAATAATACAGTGCATTTACAAGAGAGTAACAGTGATTGGCTCTGCCATCACGAGCTACATGCGCCAAGACTGTTTATATTAGGTTACTGTGAGCAAAGTTCTTCACTGCTAGGTAAGGAAGGCGGAACCCAGTTGCTATTGACATGTGGGGACTTAGTCTCTGCACAACATTTTTGTCGTTTAACTTGAATCAGTTGGCTTCTACAGATTAATTTTGATAAGTTGTGTAGTTTTTCATTGCCTACAATACTATGATCAATTTTCTCCATGTGGGTGAGGTCCTTTTTGTATACCCGAATGGAATTTAGATATGAGTTACTGACAGTGCATTGAGTATCTGATTTGCAATGCATATCAGTGTCATTGGCTATGACTCGATTGACTGTGAAAGAAAAATAGATATAGATAAACCACTTTGTTGGGTTCTTTTTTTGATTAGCAATAAAATTGATTTTTGAATGGCTTCCACATGACAATTGTTACTCTACACCCAAATTTGTATTTGAATGTATTTAACATGTATCAAACTAATCCCCTAGAACTGCACCTCAACTCCAAAAAATTACTCGTTTTTCATTTCACTATCATTTAACTCTACAGGATTTGCTGGTGCACATTGAGCTACACAACAGGCTTTGTGTTCAGTCAGCTGCTGAAATAGAAATTAGAAGTATGAAATACATACATTTTGCTTACTTTGTATGCTTTGAGATGTGGCATAAATGCTTTATTTAAAAAAGTAGTCTAAAAAAGACTAATTTTGAGGGACTTTCTCCTCATTGACAGCATTCAGAGTTAAACAATTGAACTACCATTTATTGCATACAACTTTAGCAGGCTCAACTGTACATGATGTGAAAGGATCTTAACAATTTTTTTATTATATACATGACGTTTATGTATATACATAAACATATGTATTTATCTGTTTCAGTAGTGTTTCCAAGGTACTGTAAAAAAATAGTATGGTTTGTGGAAGGGAAATGGGGGATAATATTTAGTACCAGAATTACCATTTCACATTCAACTACAGTATGTCATATAGAGGCTTAAAGCTTATGTATATGATTGGCTCAGGAAGAGGAGGGCTTACAAATGGACTGGGGTTATGGAAGGTTGTATGGATGGATGTGGCTGGAGAAGACTTGCCAAATGTTTATCTCGTCTATTAAAGAAGTGAGTAAACCGCCTGTCAGCTTTTGATAGTTCATGCTTGATCCTGGAGTTAATGTTTTTTTGTATAGCAGTCTTCATCAATGTGTACTTTTCTTTTGAGGGTAGACCACTATCCTAAAAAAAAATAAAATATATATATATATGTATATATATATAATGAAATGTCTATCAAGGTGTATTTGGATATAAATAGCAAAAAGATGATATGCCAGAAAGTAACTGTGATACACGAGTATTGTGTGAGGATGGGTAATGTGGAAGAGGAAATCTTTGATTTGGTTGGATGAAATATGCTCAACAGTGCAGTATAATTACAACTTCACATTCCCAAAATTACATTCACAAGACTAAGGCAGATATTCCATAAATTGAGTAAGGTCCCAGAGTCAGATAAGGCTAGTTAAACCACAGCTCAGGATCAGAATTGTTGAGTGCTGAAAGTTGATTGATTGTGAAAAGTACTATAAAAGCTTGCATGTGTGTATATAATATATATATATATAATGTTTATATTATATTAATATATTTTGTACACATACCTGTGTGTGTGGGTGCGTGCGTGCGTGCGTGTGTGCGTGTGTGTGTGTGTGTGTGTGTGTGTGTGTGTGTGTGTGTGTGTGTGTGTGTGTGTGTGTGTGTGTGCGTGCGTGCGTGTGTGC
>NC_061854.1:23362681-23367681 GCF_019202785.1 Penaeus chinensis
CTGTGTTCATAGTAATTCTGTACTGTTTATATATACAAATAAATGGCTACCAGTTCTGACTACAATGCCAAACTCTTATTATTGTGAAATGGGTCTGCCAATGAATTTCTATAAAAGGAAGGCATTCACACATCTCTGCAATGTGAAAAAAACAAACCTTTTATACCATTTCAAAGCTCTTCCTGGTTATGGGGTATAACTGGGAGAGCTGTTCCCCCACATCTACCCCCTTCAAGCCAAAGATGTAGTCCATGACTACAATCTGTTTCATTGTGATGGCAACTTTCCAGTTTTTGCCATCTCACTGGTGTGGATGGTAGAGTGCAAATGTAAGGTACATTTTTCCTGAGATTTCAGGCATAGGAGGCCAGTGAGAGTGGTCCATCTTTGCATTTCATACCTTGGCCAGGAAGTCAGAAGTCATGAATTTTCTGCTGCCCCTCACGGTCCCATCAGTGTTTGCTTTGTGTGCCACCAAGATCTGAAAAAGGGTCGGAGGAACTGTACCAATTATCAAGGTACAGTTCGTACTCCTTCCCCAGAAAATCTGTTGCCATCATTAGGTCCAGAACGGCCTTCTGTGAGGCAGGCATATCTCCCCTATTCTGGTATACAACTAGGAGGTGCAGGTGTAGCCAGCACAGGAGCTGTCCGACACACAAAGCTTGTGTACTTTGAGGCTGAACCTGGCATGTTTGTTTGGATTCTGCAGTGTAAGAGAAAATGTAATAAGTAAATAATTCAGTTCTAAAAGAGGTGAGGTCATAACTGTAAAGCATAGATGAAAAGACAAAACACAGTATGTAAATATGCAGGTTACCTAAATATCCACAAGCTCTCATCAACAGTGATTTACTACAATGGGTTCATTACTGTGGAGAATTACAGGGTTGTTCCTGATTGTTTGGTTCAGTGTTGTTATCCTCAAAGTTGGGAACTTAAGAAATCTGATTGTACTGATCTCTGGGCATGGTTTCCCATAAAACATGTGAATATACTAATTTAGTGTTCCATGCATTGTTTGCTGTGACTTGGGACATATGTGCCTATCAGGTAGTGTTGGTCTAAGAATGCCTGAAAGATAAAGCCTCTATATGTAGGGATAGCAAACACTTATTTAACCCAATGGCGCCGGGTATAGCAAATTAAAAAAAACTCTACGCTCTGGCGAACGGCGGCAGCGCGCCGACTCTGAGCGCGTGATATCGGTACATCAAGCCGAATCATTGCCTCGGGGCGTTTTAGCGCGGCGCCGCTGCGGACAGCTGCACGCCTTACATCGTGCGTATTGTTATGACGGCGATAGCCGTGACCCGTCGCCATTGGGTTAACCCACTAGTGATGGTTCCTTTGGATAACCGTACACCATACTTTCGAGGTAGTATTTATAGCGGTGAGTGGCCACTGCTGAGGACCGTGGGCGATCAAATCAGATCATAATTTCTGGTTTTATGCCCCATTTATAGCCTTGGGATTATATTGAAGTTAATGCTTGTGAGAACCGAACATGCTCATAAAGCTAAAATACAATCTCAACACTTATTCCAATGGTTGGAAGTTTTTGTATAGAGCCAGACTCTTATAATGCCATGTGCATTACTCTCAGTAACATATTTGTGAAGATATCGTGTGGGTAAATCAGAGTTTTTATTAACCCAATGGCGACGGGTCACGGCTATCGCCGTCATAACAATACGCCCGATTTGAGGCGTGCGGCTGTCCGCATCGGCGGCGCGCAAAACGCCCCGAGGCAATGATTCGGCTTGATGTACCGAATTCACGCACTCAGAGTCGGCGCACTGCCGCCGTTCGCCAGAGCGTAGAGTTTTTTTAATTTTCTATACCCGACGCCATTGGGTTAAAAAAGAAACATTTTTTTTGTGTGTGCACTGCATTATATGGCAGCATGCCATGCCTTAAAGCAACTCCAAGTGCAAAGTTGACAATGACCCTGTCCTGAGCGTACACAACATCGCCTCCTCCTGCTGCCAGGTATCTCCAAAATCGTGTGCCTCACTGCTACGGGTAGTCTCGCTTCCATTCAACCCTTTTTCTAAACCTCCCCAAGAGCTCAAAAGGGAGGCCAACTCTGAAGGCTTTCTCTGTTTCCTCTGATCTCAAGGCACAATGGACGGCCCAAGTATTGATAATGGCCATGTCATTAGATTTCCTATTTGTCCTCTTCCTCTTCCTTTTCCTTTGGTGTTCCTCCTCCTCTTCCTCTTCCTCTTCCTTTTCCTTTGGTGTTCCTCCTCCTCTTCCTCTTGCTCTTCCTTTTCCTTTGGTGTTCCTTCTCCTCCTCCTCCTCCTCAAGTTGTCCTGCTCCTTATCTCATCCTCTCTCATCTCCTATTCTCATCCTCCCTATATCATTTTAAAGATATATTTTTTAATGTTATTTTTTCTGTCTTTCTAGCGCAAGTGCTTTGACCACAATGGCAGTGGTGGTGGTAGTTTGGGTCTAGAGAGTGGGAAGGTGGGGCCCCCAGGTGGTGCCCCAGGAACAGCCTCCAAGACGGTGGCCCACGGGAAGGTGGCCCTGGGTGGCGGGGCACACAATGCCACCAAGGGCGTCAATTCAAATGCTGCCGACGGAGACTATCAGGTAGGTTAAAGTTTAAAGAAAAGTTTGTTGCACAAGTAGGCTGTGATGGAAATTATGGAAATTGAACATTAAACATATTGATCTCTCACATGAAGGAAGGATATATTTTTCAAAATAAAATCTCTTACCTTTCTTCTAGTTGGTACAACATGAGGTGTTGTACTCCCTCACTGCCCAGTATGAGGTGCTTGAATTCCTGGGGCGTGGCACATTTGGCCAAGTGGTCAAGTGCTGGAAAAAGGGCACCAATGATATTGTGGCCATTAAAATCCTCAAGAATCATCCCTCCTATGCTAGGCAGGGTCAGATTGAGGTAAGGTTGTCTAACAAGAATATAATAGCATTAGGTCTTTGTGTACAATATGTATATGCATTTTTTAAATTAATCCCCGTTTTGGAAGGTATACAGAATTTTTCTTCATATTAATACAATTTTATTTTATATATTTATATAAATATATTTTTTTTCCATCAAAGGTTGGAATCTTGACAAGACTCAGCCAGGAAAATGCAGACGAGTACAACTTTGTGCGAGCATTCGAGTGTTTCCAGCACAAGAATCACACCTGTCTGGTGTTTGAAATGCTTGAACAGAACCTGTATGACTTCCTCAAACAGAACAAATTCTCACCACTGCCTCTTAAATTCATCAGACCTATTTTACAACAGGTTTTAACTGCTCTTCTTAAACTTAAGGTAAGATATGTGAGGAAAATAATGAATTCCATACAATAGTCTTGATAAGTAGTTTGGATATGTTTAGGGAATGAGTAAGAAGTATACATCAATTTTTATCAATGATTTTGTGTGTTATTTATTATATAATTTGTTTTCTTTTTCTTTCAGCAACTTGGCCTGATCCATGCTGACCTCAAGCCAGAAAATATCATGCTGGTTGATCCAGTCAGACAGCCATATCGTGTCAAAGTCATAGATTTTGGCAGTGCTTCACATGTTAGCAAGGCAGTCTGTAACACCTACCTACAGTCCCGCTACTACCGAGCTCCTGAGATCATTTTGGGTCTCCCTTTCTCTGAAGCCATCGACATGTGGTCCTTAGGTTGTGTTATAGCAGAACTGTTCCTGGGTTGGCCACTCTACCCTGGGTCCTCAGAATATGACCAGGTAATGGGGCTTCTTCAGTTTTTTTTCTGTATGGGGCTAAAATTATCAAAATTTTACATTGACTACCATTTACTCAATTTTGAAGTTGAATGAAAAATAGTGGATATAGTTGACTTTGAAATAGGTTAATTCAAATAAATATGCCTCATTATGTAAATGATTGTTGAGCAGAAGTTTTAATATATTTTGATTATATTTTTCTAGATTCGTTACATCAGCCAGACTCAAGGGATCCCAGCAGAGCATATGCTGAATAATGCTACAAAGACCACAAAGTTCTTTTACCGAGACAATGAGTCAACATACCCATTCTGGAGACTAAAGGTAAGTCATATTTTAGCAGTAAGTTCAAAGAAGGAGAAAAGCTTTAATATTCATAAGGTTTTCATTTTAACCCAATGGCGCCGGGTATAGCAAATTAAAAAAAACTCTACGCTCTGGCGAACGGCGGCAGCGCGCCGACTCCGAGCGCGTGATATCGGTCCATCAAGCCGAATCATTGCCTCGGGGCGTTTTGGCGCGGCGCCGCTGCGGACAGCCGCACGCCGCACATCGTGCGTATTGTTATGACGGCGATAGCCGTGACCCGTCGCCATTGGGTTAAGAAATGCACCAACTGGTAGATTGATTTTGCTGTTAAACTTGTACACTCCAAATATTTGTATTAGTGAAATATCAAAGAAATTTTCTCTGCCAATTCCAGACCCCAGAGGAACATGAAGGAGAGACAGGCATCAAGAGTAAAGAGGCTCGTAAGTACATCTTCAACTGTTTAGATGATATGGGTCAGGTTAATGTACCCACGGAGCTGGAAGGCGGTGAGCTTTTGGCAGAGAAGGCAGATCGACGTGAATTCATAGATCTTCTCAAAAGAATGCTGACCATGGACCAAGAGAGACGCATAACCCCAGGAGAAGCTTTACAACACAGCTTTGTCACTTTACAACACCTACTAGATTATCCACACTGCTCCAATGTGAAGGCATCCATGCAGGTGTGTCAAAGTTTTGTTCAGATAATGTAAATGGAGGATTGCTATTTTATGAAATAACTTTTTCTAGATCATGTTATAAACAAAATGACCTTTTCTCTTATTTATCAGATGATGGAAGTATGCAGACGGCCAGCTCCCCCATATGCCACAGCAGCAGCTGTTTCACAGGCACAAGCTCTTCCACCCTCTCTCATGCCCAACTATGTCCATTCTACAAATGGCTCAGTTACACTCACATTCAACAACCAGATTACCAATCAGGTACGGAATGAGGTAG
>NC_061854.1:23372681-23375181 GCF_019202785.1 Penaeus chinensis
TTGACTTTTTGACATTTGTAATGATTCTGACTCTTAAGGGTGATTGACCCTACTGTATTATCTCTGTCCTGAATTGTCAGGTGCTGGACTGTCCAGATTCCATTGAAAGGTTACATCATGAATTATGTTGAGTCTCCTACTGTTTTCTTGTGAGCTTCTGTGTCAAGTGTGGAGACATAATTGTATTTATCAAAGATAAATGTTTGCATGTACATCCTGAAACTTTGGTGTCAAAAAAAAGAATGCTTTGCAGTCTCATCTTTTTCTTTTTCTTTTTCTTTTATTTCTTTTCATTTTTATGTGAGTGGAAAAATGCCTGTAATAGAAAATTTTATATTTACTACCATAGTTACAACTGATGATGATGTTTAATAAAATTAGAAGAGCTTCAGACACATCTCTGTTGTAGGGTATACCATTATCATTTAGGTAAATGTTTGCACCCAAATATTTTAAGTTTCATTGTTTCCTGTTTCAGCAACTGCTTCATTGGCATGAACAGGTGTTGCATTTGATTAAATATATTGCATTGAATTTCCCAAAATTTCAGCTCATAAATCAAATTGTAAGAATAAATGTCTTTTCTAAAGATAGAAGCAAAATCATTTATGAATATGTACATCATGGGATGTTATTTTTGAGATTGATATGCTTTTGATATACTGTAAATAGATATAGCTCTCATTTGAGGAGAATGAAAATTTCCCTTATTAAATTGTTATGGAATTAACATATTTATGGATTTAACAAATAAGATGGTAGCCATAATGTATCTGGTTTGGGCTATCTGAGTTTTATGCCTTACTATAATATAGTAAACAGAAAAAAAATATAATCTTATTTTGTATTCATACCATATATTTGCATACCCTTAAAATGAAATTATCATTAGGCATGTTGGTTGGTGTTTTGTTCACACCTAAACTTTATATTGTGCTTATGTTTGGTAGTATTATATTCCTAATGTATGCCAGATCTATTTGGGTAAAAGGTATACACCTCAAAACAATTTGTTGCATTTAACTCTAAGTACTTTGCTCTATTTCTTAGGTATTTTGATTTCCGTACTATTTGCCAGTAAAGAAGGGACTCATGGCCAGTATGTCAATTAAATATTTTTTTTATTATCTCTACAGTATGGCTTATATCAAGGAAGCCGAAGTGGGCGTGGATATAGTGGCAGTAGTCGTGGAGAAGCAGCGGCAGCAGCAGCAGCAGCAGCAGCTTTCCAACCGCAGCTGGTCCCATCTATCCTTTGCCCACCACCTGCTGCTGCCTACCAAGGCCTTGCTTCACCTGGCAAACATGTGACAGTTGTAACTCAACAGCCACAGTTACAACTCCAGCCATCTTTACTCTCACAGCAGGTAAGGCATTCAAGGCTCTCTACTTTCTGTCCTCTCCCTCTCTCCTCTATATTCTCCCTCTCTCTCCTGTATTACCTTTCTCTCTGTTCTGTCTGTTCTCTCTCACTATGTTCTGTCTGTTCTCTCTCTGTTCTTTCTGTTCTCTCTCTGTTCTTTCTGTTCTCTCTCTGTTCTTTCTGTTCTCTCTCTGTTCTTTCTGTTCTCTCTCTGTTCTTTCTGTTCTCTCTCTGTTCTTTCTGTTCTCTCTCTGTTCTTTCTGTTCTCTCTCTGTTCTTTCTGTTCTCTCTGTTATTTCTGTTCTCTCTCTCTCTGTTCTTTCTGTTCTCTCTTTCTCTGTTCTTTCTGTTCTCTCTCTATTCTTTCTGTTCTCTCTCTCTCTCTGTTCTATCTGTTCTTTCTGTTCTCTCTCTCTCTGTTCTATCTGTTCTTTCTGTTCTCTCTCTCTCTGTTCTATCTGTTCTTTCTGTTCTCTCACTCTCTGTTCTATCTGTTCTCTCTGTTCTCTCTCTCTCTGTTCTATCTGTTCTTTCTGTTCTCTCTCTCTCTGTTCTATCTGTTCTCTCTGTTCTCTCTCTGTTCTATCTGTTCTTTGTTTTCTCTCTCTGTTCTATATATTCTCTCTGTTCTATCTGTTCTTTCTGTTTTCTCTCTCTGTTCTATCTGTTCTTTCTGTTTTCTCTCTCTCTGTTCTTTCTGTTCTCTCTCTCTGTTCTCTGTTCTCTCTCTGTTTTATCTGTTCTCTCTCTCTGTTCTATCTGTTCTTTCTGTTCTCTCTCTCTGTTCTATCTGTTCTTTCTGTTCTCTCTCTCTGTTCTATCTGTTCTCTCTCTCTCTGTTCTATCTGTTCTTTCTGTTCTCTCTCTGTTCTATCTTTTCTTTCTGTTCTCTCTCTCTCTCTGTTTTATCCGTTCTTTCTGTTCTCTCTCTCTCTGTTCTTTCTGTTCTCTCTCTGTTCTTTCTGTTCTCTCTGTTCTTTCTGTTCTCTCTCTCTGTCCTATCTGTTCTTTGTATTCTCTATCTCTCTGTTCTTTCTGTTCTCTCTGTTCTATCTGTTCTTTCTGTTCTCTCTGTTCTATCTGTTCTTTCTGTTCTCTCTCTGTTCTATCTGTTCTTTCTGTTCTATCTGTTCTTTC
>NC_061854.1:23390181-23407681 GCF_019202785.1 Penaeus chinensis
CAGCCAAGAGCCAGTATCAAAGCATCTGGTTTTCTGAGTAGCTACAGTATCAATTGGAACAAACCCACTATAATTTGTGAGAATAAAATAGGCCCAGAAGATCCAAAATGAGCCAAGAAAAAGACATACATGAAAAAAGAAATAAGTAAAAGAAAAAAGGAAAAAAGAATTTATGTTGCCCAGCACATGAGATATGGGCAGGTGGGAGTGGGTATATTGGGAGTTCCTGGAGAGTAACTGAGTGTAGTAGTGCAGGGTAGTGATGAGGTAGGGACGGATCTTTGGGGGAGAATTTGCCCCATTCCTTCCTTCTCACCCTCAAGAGGAAGCTACTGCACTATGAAGATCAACCACATCTTCAGCAAAGGATATACCAGGGTGGCTAGACTTAGACTAGTTTAGATAAAAGCAAAAAAGAAACTCTGGAATACCTTTGTTGAAACAAGACCATTATCTTGGTGCCAAGTGTATGGGGTTCACAGCCAAAAAATAGTGTCTACAAATTTTAAGTAAGCTTCAGAAGTGTGCAAGGACTTAGTGTCAGATATATTCATGGGTACTGAGCTCTACCATATAATTACTCCCCTGTGATTACTGATTTGGGGGCCAATAGAATTTGTTTGAGCATTTCTCTTGATACAATAGCATCAGCAGCAGTATAGGCCCCATATCTGTGTGTAGAACTAGTGCATGTACAAGTGTGCGCCTGTCTCATGATGACCATAACCTTGACAAGCATTATAACTGTGCGTTGGCCGTCCTAAGGGCGGAAATACTGTCGGCATATTGTTGACAAATGAGAAGACTGTAGCTAGTTTTTATTTTTATCATTTTGTGTGAAACATGAGCAACAGCCAGTGGGTGAACACTACACTGGTAATGAAGAATGGATATGGAGTGTTTGTGTTAGCTTCTTTGGAGCACATCCTGTATTGCATAAAAGGAAATAATTTATCAGCTACATTTCTAAACTTTTCAGTCACCCAAAGAAGTTATAGTTCGTTTTGTGTTGGACTTGATATCGTTATCAAGTGTGAGTTTTTTGTTGAAGCTAAAGTGATGAGCCATCATCTGTGGAGCTCGGCTAATAATCCTATTGGCTACTAAGTGACTGGGAACTGGTTCACAGAAAGCCAAGGTTTTTCAGTGAGCCATGCTTGACGTTGTGTATATTTATTTTGTGTTTTACCAAGCATAAATTGAATATGTTTGATAATTTTTTAAGGGGAAAGGGTTTTGACAATGGTCTGTACGTAGACTTAATGTGTAGCATGAGTAGTATTGTGTTTATAGCCGATGAGGCCGAGGGAAAATGCACCATAGTTGGCATTTCAACAGCACTCCCCTTCCCTTCCATAAGTATGGGAAGTTGAGAGCCAAGTAGAATTGCTGGATGTGGTGTGATGCCCACCGGCTGCACCACGTTTGGTGTTTGTCCACAGGTTTGTTTGATCTCTATTAACATATACGCTTTCTTGAACTTCTTCCCTATGTGTAAAGGTGTTATTTATGTCTGGAGTGTGATACCTTCTCTTTATATCTCGGAGAATCCTCTGCATGGTTTTTGTGCTTGTTTCTTGACCAAGGTCTATACACCCGGGAGAAGCAAATAGCACGTTCAGGCTTACTGCCATTCCCCCAACCCCCCTCCCACACTCCACCTCTTTTGAGGTTCACTATTCACTGCTAACTGTTATTGGGAATTTTATTTTAATGTTTCTTTGGAGAATTTTTAATGTTTCTTTAATTGATTACCTTTGATCTTAAGCATTGTATAATATTTAATTTTTTAAGGTTAACATTTATTTCTAAGATCAAGCTTTGATGTGTATGTGAAAGCTTATATTTTTAGTATCTGAATTGGGTGAATTTGTCATAAAGAACTAATATATAAGGGACAGTGTTGTGTAGCAGGTGATGACTGTGAATTTTACAGTGGGAGGGGGGCCGTGCCTGTGTTTTCATTAGGCCCTAACATGTATAGGGTCGTGGTTCTGTTCAATATCTGATCTCAACATTGTGATTAGATACAGTTCACCACAGACCTCGACCCAGACCTTTGTGTGTGGGGCAACAATTCCCAAGGTCTTCTTGAAGGTGCCAAGCTTTGGTGTGTGTATAGGGTCTTTGACACATTTCAATGGACCAACTGTTCGTCAAGCTGAACTGCAGAGTTTTGAAAGTAATTGATATCCGTCTCAAGCTCTGTGTAGTACATTGTATGGATTTAAATTTCTTAAATTGTATTAATTTTAGTTATTAATTTATTTTTTATTGATAAAAGACACATTAACAAGCATCTTTAATGTGACCAGAGTATTGACAAGCATCTTTAATGTGACCAGAGTATTGACAAACATCTTTAATGTGACCAGAGTATTGACAAGCATCTTTAATGTGACCTGAAGATTAGAAATCGTCAATCATATTTATTGCAGTTTGACTGAAGTGATTGAACAGCATGACGAATAGCCTTGTCCTTTTTCAGATGTAAATTTTCTTGGAATTCAACCAAAGTTTATCCAGACACAGAGTGAGTTTCCCCCCTTACGTAAAAGTAGTCATATGAAGCCATTGGCTGTTGCACAGTCAGCTTCTAGGTTGTCTAGAGACCCCCTCATGCACCATGTGGACCACTCACCATTATCAGGAGTTGGCCTATCA
Source organism: Penaeus chinensis (assembly GCF_019202785.1). Classification (NCBI taxonomy): domain Eukaryota; kingdom Metazoa; phylum Arthropoda; class Malacostraca; order Decapoda; family Penaeidae; genus Penaeus; species Penaeus chinensis. The sequence continues at coordinate 23,392,846 of NC_061854.1, forward strand.
GGAGGGAAGATGTGACTGTTGGGATATTGTACACAACTCATCAATTTGGTCCAGTTTAGGTTATTAGTAGTTCCGGTGCTCAGTTATCGGCACCTACATAACAGCCCTACACATGTGATGTTTGTATTTAGAGTGCCTAAGCTCTAGTATTTTAGAAGATGTGACGGATGGCCAATAATGATTGCTGGGTAATGGCTCTGCACAGTAGCTTTTTTGACCTTTGTATCTACTTATCCTGGAATACAAAAAAAAAGTGTCATAAATTGATTCATGGCCATGCATCAGTCTCTGTCCACATAGTAAAGAATATTTTTGATTTGCTGCACGGAGTCACTTTCCACCAGTCAGGTGATCGTCTGGCCGCAGTATAACGAGTAACGTGAAACTGTTGCCCAACGTTAGTCATAACCCTCACAAAACACTATAAGAGTTGATTGCAGTACACTGTTGTAGTACACTGATGTAGTACATTGCTGTAGTACACGGATGTAGTACACAAAAACAAGATTATATGTGTACGTATCTATTTTTCTTGAGAATGTAAATATAATTATGAATGTAATATTTTGGGTCAGTTAGGGTATGTAAAGACTTTGTAAGATATTGTAATGTGTGTTTCATGATTATAGATAACACAAGTATCCTAAATGCTAAATGTTTCTCAACATTCTTCGTTAGTATTCAGTAGGCATACAATTAACATGTTTCATTGTCATGCTTCAAGACCATTAAGATTTCCTCCCCCTCTCCATACTAGATTTCCTGAATTGTGGTAGTTAGGAACCATTAACTTTTTACGACTTAAGAATTTCACTTTTTCCAGTGACTTTGCTAGATGTTAAGGGTCTGCAGTCGTCGTTGCCACAGAGTGCTTTTGACCACATCAAAAAGTTGCAATATGATACCCATACTGAATTGATAAAGGGATACAGAGCCAGAATAAATTCTTTACAAACTTTTTGTAGCAATACTGGGTCTTAAAAACCATGTTATCTGAGTGCTGCTTTGGCAACGTAGACCAGTCTCTTGGTCTCTCACTCCTAAAGGTGACCTGTGACCATTTTCAATTTTCCACGTGCTCTGCGCTATATGATTAAATGCCTATTGTCCATCTTGCAAAATGTAGTTCAACTGAAACACTGGATTGTGTTTTTTATAGATAAGGTCCTCTGGGTGTAGAGTGGTATAAATATTTTACTCGCAGTCTGCGGCAAAGTTCAACCTCCATGGTTGTTGACACACTCACCTCATATGTTTTGTATTGACTATACTTATGGCACTCAGTCTTGCACTATCTAGAGGAAATTTTTCTAACACTAAGCAATCATGTAGGAAACTCTGTGAGGTGGGTTGTCAACATTTCCAAATATTTGGTGGAAGATGTGCTGTAGAGTGTAGCAAGGTATTAGTTCCTTAGTTTGCTAGGATGTCCTACCATTTACAGTATCCTAGGATAGTTTTGAAGGATTCTTTGATTGACAGTTTAGTTTTAATCCTGAGTTTTAAATACCATTTTTTATGGTTTTGAGGGGCTATCACAACTAGGTTTGGTATATTTGATTTATGTTTAGATTTCCCAAGTTTTGATTCTAATGGGCTTGTACAATTACAGGATATTCAGCAATGACACATTTAAGGTGGTCATTATTATTATTACAATATAAAAAAAAAATATTCATTTTTAAAAAATTATATAAAAATTATGATGATATTCCCTACTAACCCCAACCCCACTATTTTAGTATATGATTATAAACCTTAGGAACAGTGCTTTTTGATACGCCCCTTGCTCGTGGTATCGAGTCTGAGTTTTGGGTGTGTTGGTTGGTTTATTAATATTTTGCCACCAATTTGTTGCACTTTTATAGCTCAATTAATATGACTTTTGCTTTAGGTTGCATTGAATAATCTTTTTAATTTTAGGTTAGTTGCCTATCTACCTACCCCCTCCCCCACCCCCTCCCTCCCACCCACCCATCCACCCTGTTACAATGTATTAATGCAGTGTAATGGTGAAATGTTCATATATATATACATACACACATATATATATATATATATATATATATATATATATATATATATATATATGTATATAAATATATATATATTTTAAGTGTTTATTTCAAGGTTTGATTTGGTTGAAATCAGGAGTGAAGACTTTGAAAGAGAAGCTTCTTTTTAAAAACCTCATAAAGGGTCTCTTAAAGTTCTAATGCCAACTTGTTATTCACCCTCATATCATGAATTGAATCAACCCCTCCCCCTTCTCATTAATGCCAGATTGAAATGCTTTTGGAGAGTTTGGGCCGGTCATTCTGAGGACAAATATCTTCTAATTTGCCATCCCAGGGTACCTGAATGATAATAACCTGAAATATTTGTTTGAAGAAAAGCATTTCTGTTAAAGAATTGATGAAATTAGTTGGATGTTTGTGTTTATGGATAATGACTTGTATGGAAAGTGTGTCCAAATTGTGTCTGGGTACTGCTTTTATCATGATTAATCATAAGTAACCATTACAATTATCAGCTTATGTATTATATTAATATCATCATAAAAAATGTGAATAATTGCAATTCATATTGTCATTGCCATCATGCTCATGTTAATATTGTAACCTATGAAGTTAATATGAATTGTTTTTATTTTGTTTTTGATAGCTGATGGATGAAATGTAACACAACACTGGCCTTAACTATAAATTCATGCAAAAAGGTATTGAACAACAGTCCCAACAGGTGTTTTATTAAGAAGTCTTGCTTTCTTTCTTCTGGTGGCTACAAAACTGTATTAAATCTTGATCATTTATGGTGTGAGAGGGATTAATTCACTGTCAAAAAGCCACTGGGAGTGCAAGGATGTAGGTCATTTTCATAGTTTTCTTGCCTGTTTACAAAATTGTAATTTGTTTATTGCAAAAAATAAAGAAGGTACATGTTCCCTTACAAACTGTATAGGAATAAAAAACCAAAGATTGACTTTTTTATTTTTATTATTATTATATTTTTTTTATTGTCAATTTTCATCTCTTCAAATTCATATCTTTTATCTTTTGGTAGAAATACTGGGTTTTCACACTAGAATTGTAGTACATATCACTTATAAGCAAGTAGTTATGAGAGGAATGTCAAGTTTCTGAACACCTGGTTGATGATACAAATACTGTAGGCTCTAATATCCTTGCCATAGCATACAGAATGACCTTTTTTAGGGTGTTCAGAACTTGCATATCCTTTCATAACAGATATTGGGACTAGGGATATATATGGATTACCTCATCAGATGTCTTGTTTGTATATTGAGGAAAAATTATTCTGTATTACTTTGAATTTTTGAATCTCTATGAAATTTTGATTGTAATACATCTGCATTTTGTTGCGCTATGTTCATGTTTATTTGACTTATCTACTGTCATTGCAGTGAAAATATTAAATTTGGATTAATTTTGATACAATGACAGTACAAGGAAAAATTGGTGGTGTAACCTTGTGTTGTGGAGTCCAGATGAGTTGAGATCCTTTGTTTTGTACCAGCATCTGGTGGAAGAACCTGTTTGTGCATGGCCATATTCTGCTCTTTGGAACCAGACCAACAGTAGCTTCTAGTCTCACAGATCAGATTATGTGCAATTATATTTATTTTTAACAACCCTCCAAGAACAAAGTGTATACAAAACAAAGAAATCCAGAATTTGAGTCAGAAGGTCGGGTCACAGCACAGATACAGGTCCTTCCGTGTTTTCATGTAGAGGTGCCCTGGTCTTTAGGGATATCTCTGTGTGTGTGTGTGTGTCACTCAGACCAGCAACAGCAGCCGTATGTGTGTGTTTGTGTGTGTCTTTGGGTGTGGGTGTGCGTGTGTATTTCAAGAATTATGAGAGGAGCCATGTCTACTATGGCCAAAAATGTAATTCCTCTCTTGTAGTGTCATTTCAAGCAGCTACAAAACATATCTTTCCCTTTGACATGTTGGTTCTTCCTCTACCCCTGCAGTTGGTATTTTGCTTGATTTCTGTATGTGATAATGGTCCTAAAGTTTGTGTGTATTGTTATTCATTATCAGTCAGCAGTATTTTCTTCACAGCTGTTGTTTGTGGATTATGCTTTCTGCAGTGCTTACTCCGGTCATTATCCATCAACTACCTTCATGGAAGGGTTGTTTGATTTATTGTATATAGTGACTTGGTCCATGTTGGTTAATTTTAGATACCACACATTCCCATAATTTTCAAAAAAGTAGGTATATAGTGTAATACAGTATTTAAGAATAAAATAGACATTGGGTGGAAGTCTAATAGTTGAACCAAAGATACACGAAATTTGAATTTTATTTAATGCAACAAATGCCTGCATAACAGTAAAGTATAAAGTAAGCAGTTTAGGCATTATATTTAAAGTCTGAATTGCAGCTGCTGACCTTTTAAAGAACAACAATACACTTGCTTTTATACCGTCAAATCAAAGGCTTTAAGGGGGTAGATTTATTAGGAAGTGGTACCATTATTTTAGTAAATAAAATGACTGCTGATTGCTGGTTGGAAGGCATGGACAACACGTTTCAAAAACATTAAGGGATGCTGGCACTGAACCAGGTTGGGGGATCACCATTCAAACAATAAAGCACTTACTTTTCCATTTAAACTGTATTACACCGTCATAGACATTCCTTGAGAAAAATATGTTGACAGATGAATTGTCATATGCCTTTACAAACAAGGGTGTTTATGCCTTCATTTACGCCTGGCTCGATACTCGGCGAGCCAGAGAATTTTACATCTTGCTAACTTTTTGATTCTGAGAGCGGTTGCCGGTGTAGAAAGTCTTCTCCAGTGTGAGGGTGTCTTTCAGCCGAGTTCCGTCTCCTCCCCCTCTTCTCAACCATCCACAACATCACACAGACACACATATATACAGACACACGTACAACAGCAAGACAAAACCGCGTCCAAAGTCAAGATGGCCGCGGCACCACTTTGTCATAATAAATTTGTATATGTGATAAAAACTTGAGTTTTCATTATTCCAAAGAAAGGTATTATCACCTGTAAGAATATGTATCGACTAAGCAGAAGAGGATTTCAGCATAATACATTGTATACAATTGAAAAGGAATATCAGTTAGTGTACTTTATGTTGCATGTAATGTGAACATATATGTAAAATCAATGTTACAATTAAAACAAAATTGTATTTTTTAATGTATGAATATTTAAGAATTCTTTAAGAATTCTGATTTTCGCGTTACTAGTACTAAGTGGAAATCAAATTTAAATCGAGTAAATTATGCATTAGAGCAAAAGTTCAAAAAAATAAATGACTAACGGACAGCTCTGTACGCAGGATTCAAGAAGACTAGCAGTCCTAGAAGTCGCGTGTTTCACAGCCAAAAAAATATTTGACAGCTGTAATGATGTAAAAGCAGGATCTAATAAGACGAAGGGTCTTAAGAGAATCGAAAATATAGGGCATAAGTTAAAGGGAAGTAAAATGATTAGTGAAAGAAGAAAGGAGCAAATAGTGAAGGAAGTAAGTATTTTTACCTCGTATCCCCCCCCCCCCCCCCCATTCCATGCTCCTCGTTGTGCCCCGAATCCCTTGCCCGTTGTTGTGTTTGTGTGTGTGTGTGGGGGGGGGGGGGGGGGCTAGGAGGCCGAGACGGAACTCCCCTGCCTTGGGACTTGGGCCTGAGGGAGCCATGGGCACGGTATTCCCCTGCTTTAGTTGTCTAGCCCTTACCCCTCAGTGAGGGGACCCTGAGGGGTCCAGGCTTACCATGGCCAATAATGAAGATGTTATACCCTTATGAGAGATTTGCCCCTTCATCAAATAGCCCCCCTAATTCAGACTCTCCCGATTCCCCGACCCCAAACTCTCCTTTAACCACGGCTCCGAACACTGCAACTACTACCCTCTCCTCAATGCCTGCTAGTACATTATCCACCCAAGTTAACACTCGATCTCCAAGATACATTCCTACTCTCTCAACATACTCAACTTCATCATCTTTACCCCTACAATCTTTATCAACTACCCCATCCTCTCTTATTACTACTTCACAGCCTTATTGTCCACCATTCCATCATCCTACCCCCACCTCTACAAGAATCTTAAATACTCTATTTAGACCTGCCGAATGGGACCGATTCTTCGTGATCCCTCCCACAGTTCCTTACTCTGACAACACTCTTCTCTTCTAGCAATGTCTCCAAAAACAAGTAGACAAAGTCTCCGTAGCCGACCCGATCGTTCCCGTCTCGTCACAGTAACATCTGAAAACCAAGCTATAGCATATCAACTCTAACTGATCTCTCTGGTAACCCCATTCCTGCAGAACCTCATCCAACCCTCAATACTTGCACCAGGACTATCTCTATCTCCCCAGCAAACTGCCCTATCTATAACAGTAATTGATCAAATTGTGGAGAAGACTTACTCGCCTGCCTCAAGGACTATGATGCGATATCAGTGATACTCCGTTCCTCCCAGAGGTCATCGTAAGAACTCCACTAACATTGTCAGAATTACTTTCCGTAGACATGACCTTCCCTTTAATGTTTACATTGGTGGAGAATCCCTTCCTGTCCGACCATATCAACCTCCTCCCCGTCAGTGTCAAAATTGTTGGCTTATAGGACATCCTGCTAAACATTGCCGTTCCACAGCCAGATGCCCTCTATGTGCCCAACCTGGTCATTCTCGATCAAACTGCTCTGTACAGTCACACACATGTGCCAACTGTGGCAACCCCCATAATGTATTTTATCGGGGCTGCCCCACCAACAAATTTGAGTCTGAGGTGGCAACTCTCAGATTAAGACTTGGGACTATGTGAAGCCAGACAGGAAGCACGACGACAAGGTTTTTCTCCTGCTCCCTACTCCAGTAATGTCGCTCACTCAGCCCCTCCCCCTCCCTACCAAGACGTTTTACACCCTCCCCTATACCTGTCCCTCCTACATCTTACATCCCCACTTCTATCCCCTACCTTCCCCAGACAATTATTTTTGCCATTCTAAATCCAGACACTCCAATCTCTACTGCAGCCCCAATACCTTCCCCTCTCCCCGCACTACCCGCAGTAGACAGACTAAACGTTCCACCCCTTCTCCTACCACACACTCACCTCCACCTACCCTTGCCTCTGCTCCTCACTTTGACATACGCACGCAATCTTTTTCATGCATTGACCTCTCTCTATGCTCCTCTTCTCTTCATTTAGATTTCCATTGGTTGGTTAGTTATAGACCATTTTCCCCACAGTGACCACTTTCTAGTTCTCCTTTCTACTACTTCATATGTACCATTTCCTAACTCCCCACCATGGTGCTTTGATAGAGCCGACTGGCATACTTTTCGTTGCACTAAAGCGCTTCGCTTAAAACGTGCAGCCTGGAACTGTTACCGCTACAAACGAGGCACCCCTAGTCAACTATCATCCGCCTGTCTCCATATTCGAGATACTCTCATCTCTGATCCAAGTCGCTATTGAACTTGGTCACTATGTCAGCCAGGTCAGTAGTGGTTCTCACCTTTCTCCATACTTCTCTTCTATTAAGACCACCAGGGAACGCACACCCATTATCTTCACCCTATCCCCTGCTGAGTCCTATAATGCTCTTTTTTCTTCCTCTGACCTCGATGCTGCCTTACAGTCGTGCCGCAACACTCATGAAGGTCCTCACGGTGTTCACTACCATATGCTCCGACATCTTTCTATCTTTCCTATTAATAATTTTCAACCACCTATGGACGTTATGAAATTTCCCTTCTCATTGGCGAGAAGCTCTTATCCTCCCCTTCCTGAAACCTAATAAATAGGGTACCCTCCCTCAAGATTACCGCCCCATCGCTCTAACTAGCTGCTTGTGCAAACTACTAATTGACCCCCTTGCTCTTTAAGATGCATATATTACATCTGCAATAGTGCACATGAATCCGTATTAGCCATATTCTTTGACTTTGAAAAAGAATATGATACTACATGGCGGTACTATATTATCTCACAATTATCCTCCCTAGGCATACACGGAAACATGGATGTCTTTATAAAGTCTTCCCCCCCCAATCCCTTGCCCGTTGTTGTCGTGTGGGGGGGGGGGGGTGCTTAGGAGGCGGAGACTGGGACCCAATGCTGGGGAACTCCTCAACCTTGGGACTCAGCCTTCGACTCAACAAATTTTGCATGGTCTTTTTTTTCCCTACTTTTTCGTTTCTGTCCCTTCACCAACCCCTTCTACTATCCACTTCCTATGGTGTGAGAGCCGTGTTGAAAGGATGAAAGGCTGACTTTGAGCCGGTCCTGAACGGCCTGAGGGAGCCATGGGCACGGTATTCCCCTGCTTTAGTTGTCTAGCCCTTACCCCTCGAGGGACCCTGATGAGTGGACCGTTTCTCTCCAACATACTCCAGGCTTACCATGGCCAACAATGAAGATTTTATACCATTATTAGATCGCACATTTATTTTGCTTTTAACCATAAACCATACCATTATTAAAGGCAATGAGGCTTGCCTCTTCATCAAATAGCTCCACCAATTCAAACTCGCCCGATTCCCTGACCCCAGGCTCTCCTTTGACCATGGCTCTGAACACTACAACTAATACCCCCTCCTCAGTGCCTACTAGTACAGTATCCACCCTAATCAACACCCCAGGAGACATTTCTACTCTCCCAACATGCTCAGCTTCAACAAATATACCCCCACAACCTTCTTCATCAACTACCCCATCCTCCCTTATTACTACCCTACAACATTATTGTCCACCTCCCCATAACACTACTCCCTCTTCCACACGCCCCAACTACCCCATCCTCCCTTATTACTACCTTACAACCTTATTGTCCACCTCCCCATAACACTACCTCCCTCAACACTACTCCCTCTTCCACACGCCCCCGTCCTTCTACTACCCCCATCTCTACAAAATTCTTTAATGCCCAGCCAAATGGGACCGATTTTTTGTGATCCCTCCCACAGCTTCTCACACTTTCTGCTTTGACAACCTGTTTTCATTCCTCAAATGCATATACATCCTTCACTTGCTCTAACCCCTATACATTACCTTACCCGAGCTTAACCTATTTACTCATCAATTCCTTTGCCCAGCTTTGACAACTAATCACTAACTCAACCACCCTTCACTACCATTTACTATAGTGCTACATGACCTTAGATGTCTAGCACATTTATTTGCTATTAACCATTAACCATTAACCATTTATAAAGTCTTTCCTCTTCAAACGCACTTTCCAGGTCAAAATTGCCTCTTCCACATCATCCTCCTTTCCTCAGTTCGAAGGCGTCCCACAAGGCAGAGTGCTTAGCACCACTTTATTCCTTTATGCTGTTAATGACACTGTCTTAGTTCTACCACCAGGAGCCCAATCATCATTATATGTTGATTTAACCATCTTCGCCTCTGGCACAGCCATATCAAATCTCCGCCAATTCCTTCAGTTTGCAATATTATCAGTATCTTCCTGGGCTACTAACCATGGCTTCCACTTTTCTACCTCCAAATCTTTCTCCATCCTTTTCTCTCGTACACGTGTAGGTCCTCAACCTCCACTCTTCTTATATGGTACTCCACTCCAACACCATTCCTCTTGCAAATTCCTTGGTGTTATTTTTAAATCCAAATTAAAGAAAAAACTAGCCGCCTTCTCCGAATCTTACAAACTCTGTCCCATATATCCTGGGGCTCAGATCGCAAAACTCTCCTCCATCTTCATGTCACCTTGATCCTCTCCTCTCTCGATTATGGATGCTATATCTGCCTCAACCTCCCTCCTTGCTCATCTTGATACAATCCACCACTGTGGTCTTCTCTTCTCCATTTGCATGGATACCCTCCTCTCCCATTCCCCCTTTCCCCATCTCCAACCTCTTCCGTTTTCTGTCCATTCTGTCCCTCCATGGCTTATATCTTACCCCCATATTTGCTCCTCTGTTTTCCCTGATCCACTAAATCAAATATTTCCCCTGCAGTCCTTCTAACCCATTTCCTTGACCATGCCTTCATTCATTCCTCAAGCATTCATTTTTACACCGATGGCTCCAAATCCATCTCCGGTGCTGGTTTCGCAGTAACCTTCCCAACTCGCACTCTCAAATACCCCCTCCCTTGTGAATTCAGTGTCCTTAATGCAGAACTGTACACACTCCCTTTTGCCTTAAGATCCAGAACTGATTGTTCTACCTGTCAATACGCCATAAAACTACCAGATTTTGCTGGGTGCCCAGCCATGATGGAATCCCCGGTAATGAACAGGCAGATACTCTTGCACACTACGCCGCTATGTCCACATCACATCGCACTAATAAATTACATACTGCAAAAATATCAATCTCCTAGTCAGCTCCGTATCATCGGAACAGACACTGGGAGACGGCTCTCGTCTGCTTAGGCATTAGCCGCACCCGTCAAACACATTTCTATCTAATGTCACATTTTGATCCACCTCTATTTTCCCTATGCAATGTCCCTCTTTCAATTCCACACATTCTATTGTCCTGTATACGCTATGATGTACCTCTGCTTTCCCTCACCTATCCTCCTTTCACTGACCTCCCAACCTATCAGACATCCTTACAGAATCTCACACTTTCTTCTTTGACAACCTGTTCTCCTTCCTAAGACGCATACAAACCTTCACTTGATCTAACCCCTTTCCCTAACCCGACCTTAACCCAAACACTCATCAACTCCTTTGCCCAGGTTTAACCTTTTCAGTATTAATCTAGATAGGTGACGTATAGCAACTAACCACCAACTCAACTGCCCTTCACTACCCTTTAGTGGTAGATGACCTTAGATGTCAAGCACATTTATTTTACTTTTAACCATTAACCATTCCTCGTGGAGGCTTGGGACTAAGTCTCAGTGAGGGGAATCATCCCTACCTTGGTCCTCAGCCCCTGCCTCAATTGATGTTGCATGGTGTATTCTTCTTTTCCTTCCTTTCCCTTCCCTCTCCCAATCACCTGCCTGTTGTTGTCGTGGGCTCAGTGTTGGAGATCTCCCCAACCGTGAGCCTCAGCCTTCGACTCAACTAATTTTGCAAGTTTTTTTTCCCCTATTCCCCTGTCCAATGCCTAAGGTGTAGGGGCCGTGTTGAAACGATGTAAGGCTAACTTTGTGCCAGTCATGAACGGCTTCACGGTATTCCCTGGGTTAATTGTCTAGTCCTTACCCTGAAGGGTGGACCTTTTATCTTCCCCGCGTATTTCAGGCTTACCATGACCAGCAATGACGATTTTGTACCCTTATTAGGGTATTGAGGCTTGCCCCTTTATCAAATAGCATCTCTGAATCAAACTCCCGGTTTACCGACCACCGACTCCTGGATAACGGCTCTGAACACTGCTAATAGATCCCCCTCGTCGACGTAAGCTGTGAACTTGGCCCATCCCGAATCATCTACGTAGGTCATGACTCAACCTACAAACGATACCCCTTCCCCACTCCCAATATCCTCCAACCCACCTCCTGCACAAGCCTCTTCCCTTATTACAACTCTTCAATCCTATTGCCCTCATCCCCACAGCACTATCACATTCCACACCACTTCCTCCTTCACTCGTCCTCGCCCATCTATAATTCCCACTTCTACAACCTTTTGAGAACCCTATTTAGCCCAGCCAAATGGGACAGATTTGCACTATCTACCCTGTTTGACCTCACTGGCAAAACTATTCCTGCCCAAGCCCACTCCTTCCTTAATACATCTACTGAAACTGTTTCCATCTCCTCAGCTGATTGCCCTATCTACGGCAAAGATTGGGCAGGCTGTGAAGACTACCTAGTTTTCTGCCTAGCTAACTGCAATATTATCAGTAGAGTGCTACACTAAACCACCTAGAGGCCACCGTAAGTCCCATATCAATCTTGCCCTGCCATACCATATGGATTCCCACCCCGCAATATCAGAAATGTCGGCATTTTGGCCATCCTGCAAAACATTGTCGCTCCACTTCCCACTACCCTCTCTGTTCCCAACCTGGTCATGACTGTTCAAACTGCCCTGTACAATCACGTTAACTGCGATGGTTCTCATAATGTATTTCATAGGGGCTGCCCTGCCTACAAGTTTTCTCAGATACAAACTTGGCCACATTCTACGAGAGGCCAGACAAGAAGCACGCCGACGAAGTTTTCTAATCACTCCCTATCAGCCTTCTCCCCACTCTTATCCCCTTTACCCAAGTATTCTCTACATCTCCCGCAGTACCACTTCCCCCTACTCCTCAGTTTCCACAGTCAAATTTGTCCACAGCTCCACCTGTGTCTCTCCCTACGCCTCGACTTGTCCAGACTGTCCAAACGTTCCACTCCATCTTCTCCAAACACATCCCTTCCCACATCTACATCCTCTACTCAGATGCCTATCTTTTCTTCACCTCCTCAAAAAAATAATCTTTTGATTCCTAAACCTCCCCACCTAAATCCCCTCCAGGAACCTTTAAGGACATTAGAAACTTCCTACGTAAAACTCAAGAGAAAGTTCTCTCTCATCTACCCTCCAGTTTCTCTAACCCCATTCCGGCTACATTCAAAGTGACCGTCGATATCCATCCTCCTCATATTCATGTATGTACGTGTGTGTATGCACACACACACACACACACACACACACACACACACACACACACACACACACACACACACACACACACACACACACACACACACACACACACAAACACATACACATACACATACACATACACATACACACACACACACACACACACACACACACACACACACACACACACACACAAACATATATATATATTATGCGCGAGAGACGTGAGATGGGGACATCGCTGTCACCAGATTATGAGCGGGAAGTGAGATGGTCTTGGGCGTTCAGTGAAAGGGGTCTTAGCTTGCTGGTTTTTTGTTGAAGATAGATATGAGACCCCCCCCCTCCCCACCCCAAGAGATCCCCGTGTCCCCGGGTGGAGGACGAGCTGGTGGATCTGGACCCTGTGTGGCTTGGCCTGTCTGCCTTGTGTCTCTCTCTACGTCTTACGCACGGTTCCCTTGGAGGGCGGATGTTTATTCCTGTGCGAAAAAAGAAAGCCGGACGACATCTGCGTCCTGCCTAAGGAGAAGAGCAGCTACTTGGACGGAGGTGTGAAGTGTACCATCTGGTCTTGCTATGTATTGCTGACATCGCTCGGCCACGCGCAAGGCTCGTCCTTGAGCCGTCTGCAACGCTTGAAACACTGCAGTAGCGCATAGGGATATAGGTTCTGTTCGGTATCTACAGATGGTTGCTGGTGATCCGATGGTCGCTAGGGTCGTCGCGTACCAGGGTAGCGGGCGTGTCGGAGTTTTCGCACTGAGGTGCAACATTCAGTAGCGAGGAGGGTCAATCATCATCAGCTGAAATGTAAGTGTGCCAGGCCAGTAAAAGGGCTAAGGAGGATGATAATAATATGTTTGTCAATCACCAAGATGCAAGTTGCAAGAAAATGAGTGTATAATAAGAACAATTTGTCACAAGAAGGGTAACGTGTCAAGTAAGTGGGTGTTAATTTCTTGGATTTGTCAGGATTATCGAGTTCAGTAGAGTACCATCATACTGAAGAGAGAATTTATTTTGGACAAGAATTTCATATCTTTGGGCTAAACAGGCAAGTACTTATGCTTCAGACACAAGGCAGCTGGGCCAGAACTTCAAACAGTACGCGTCCCGGGTGCGGCGGGCGCAGGATTCTTTTGTTTACGGCTTAAAATTAACTTGCGGTGATAATCTAACAGTGCGCGCGTCTCTGGCGCTTCAATCGTATGAACTTAATTCTCAGTGCGGCGGGCGCAAGATTCTTTCGGGCTTGAGCCGGGCTTAAAATTAACTTGCGGTATAGTAACTATGCAAGCCTATATAAAATATGGTGTCTGTAGTGCGTTACCAGCGTTACAATTATTTGCAACAGAAGAGACTACCATCAGTTAGATACATGTTACATATTCACCAATACCATAAACTAAAGAAGCATAGATTATAGCACTACTGAGGACAAGATATCGAATTTCGAGAGGACGTCATGAAAGCTGTTTGGGTTTTAAGTCATAGGGATGGCACTTAGTGAAATTTATAATCCTTGAGTGAATTCTGTGTAGAGTGGGCAGGTAGGTAGTTAGAGGATAGTCAGGTAATCTAAATCTATGTGTGATTGAGCGACCGATTAGCACGGCAAGTAGAATGAAATCGTGATATTATGAAAAACACAACAATATACCTGCTTACACAGAATATAACAATACGCAAGTAATAATGAAGTGAATACTAATAGGTAAAACATATAAGAGAAAAAATAGATAATTTCATTAATTCGAAAACAATAACCATAAATGACATGACGAGAACAACCGAACATAACATTAGTTGAATAAACTCGAAGGTAACCATTTGTTCTGAGAGAAATAATATATATCAAACTGCAATTTGAGGATAAAATGATAATATAAATAAAAGTACAATACATCAATTACGGGAAGGTTAGGGCTGGGGAATGTGTTTTACTTAGATTTGATCTCAGTGGCCCGACTTCATTTATTTTGTTGAAAAAAAAAGCAATGGTTGAGTGTGTGTATATGTGTGTGTGTGTGTGTGTGTGTGTGTGTGTGTGTGTGTGTGTGTGTGTGTGTGTGTGTGTGTGTGTGTGTGTGTGTGTGACATTAGCCCTCCCTCCAGCACCAACATCTATTTAGTTTACTGCCAGTACGTTTTTTTCTTGGGGAGGCAAACTGGCAAGGCCTGCCTCCCCACACACGCCCATTGACACACACACGCCTGTATATGTCTATCTATCTATCTAT
>NC_061854.1:23412681-23417386 GCF_019202785.1 Penaeus chinensis
AAAAACACAAGATCCCTAACTAAGTAAGGGTTTTTCCCCAAGTGTCGTAGCTGACTTACTGTAGATCGCATGAGCCTCCTAAGCAGTTTTATCTCAGGGTCTTTGTCCAGTTGTTGTGCATGTCTACCTCTGGAGGATAAAGATCTGTGCTTGGCAGGGCTTTTGGGCTGTATTTGAGTAATGATATTGCCAACTTGCTGACAGAGAGTTTCATTAAAGTGATCCAGGCTGGTAGGAGTAAAGTCTTCATACCAGCAGGCAATTCTTTCAATTAATTCATCATGATATTTAGCAGCAAGGTATCTAAGGCGCGGCTGGGGTGGGGTTCTTTTGCAAAAAGGGAGGGTTATACCTAATGCCCAGTGATTACTAACTAAGAATGGGATGACTTTCGCAGTACTTGGCAGTGTGTGCTGATTGTATAGAGCTATATAGTCAAATTTCCCTCCTAAATAATGAGTTTTTTCGAAGGGGCATAATAAGTGTATGGGGTCACTAGTATTTTGGAGATAGTCATAATAAGCCTTACCGTTTTTCCCAATGGTCCTTCCCTCGGAGCCCAAGAGAGGATGGCGAGCATTAAAATCCTCACACAATAAGACAGTATCAGTATGTATCATGCAGTCAGGAGGTTTAGGTACCACCTCACTATCATGTGGATTATATACATTAATGATGGTGATAGCTTTACCGTCTAGAAATATTTTAATACTAAGATATTCAACACAGGAGTTGTCACTATTGTCATCAATCACTTTCGATGGAATTGAGTTCTTTATGTAAATGCCAAGCCCTCTCGTAGAGGGGTTAGCAATATATGGTCTGTCATAGTATGTGTATCCCGCAATTTTTGCATAACGAGCACTAGTTCTGACTTCCTGAAGGCAACACACATCAACATTTTCGGAGTGAAGGTACTGGGAGAGAGTTGCCTTGCGTTTCTGCAAACTGTTTATGTTCCAGGTAATACATTTCAAGTGATTAACTGGAGACATTGATTACTTGACCATTTCCAAGGCCCACTACAGGGTGATGTTGTTGTTGATTGAGGAGGAACGAAAACATCCTTTCCTGAAGTTGAGATTGCTGAGCCATTTGTTGCTGCATCATGAACATCATCTGCTCCATCTGTCGAAGTAGCATTTGCAGTAGTTCTTTGATTTCCCCGTTGGACTCTTGTTTGTCCTGCTGCAGAGAGGGCTGAGCTGCAGCTGATGCTGCAACTGATACTTAAGCTGGTGCTGAAGCTCGTGCAGCAGATGGTGCTAGAGTTGGTGCTGCAGCTGGTGTTGAAGGTGGTGTAGAGACTGATGCAGCATATGGTGCTGGAGTTGGTGCTGCAGCTGGTGCTTGAGTTGACAGAGCTTGACCTCCTGCTTGTGCTGGTACTGTGGCCGGTGCCATGGCTTCCGTTGCAGGGGCCATCACTGTTGACCTCTGCAGGTGTGGGAATTCCCCCACATCATCGAAGCGCGGGGCTGGCGGGGACTTTTGTGGGGGGGAGGGATGCCTGTTTTTTTTACTGTTTGTTTTCCTGTCCTTTGGATAGTAAGCGCATAATGGAGAGTTTGCATTATGCTCTTGTCGGCAATTAACGCATTTACGAGGGACATTTTCTCCTTCGGAAATCTTTTCTGCACATTCTGAACTTCCGTGTGGAAGAGCACATTACCAGCATCGCGGTGCGTCTCGCGGACAAACACGTATTCCGTGGCCCAACTTTGAACAATTTGAGCAAAACGGGGTCAGGGATTTGAAGATGGCACACCTATAGGGTGCCATGCCCTCAACCATTTTGATACTTCTGGGGATTACCTCCCCCTCATACGTTATGATGACTCTCTGGGTCAGCATTCCATTAGTCTTCATGCGCCTCGCATGAATAATACGTTCATTATATGCTGTAATTTCTTCTGTTTCGATTTCCCTTGGGACATCGAACACAATGATGTTAGTACATTTTCCCTTGCCAAATACTTTGGCTTTCTCGAGCACCTCGCCACATACACCGCTAGATGTTATATGAGCAAGAATTTGCTCGTTCTTGCATTTAACATAGACGTTGTTGCGTCCGATTCTCAGCTCCAGGGATCCGTATGTCTTATTATACGGGTCCATTTTTAGGGCCTTAGAGACCCAGCGATATTTGTCACCGTCAGTTCGCAGTTTTGTCTCATTCTTGAAGTGTGCACACAGGTGTCCAGGAGGTGTAACTTCCACAGAGGCAGATAGCTGCCTCTTTGCTTTTTTTTTCATCCGTGCCGGGGTCCCACCGATATCCTCCTCACTGAGGACATCGTACCTCCCCTCGGTTTCCATCCCTCCGTCTGTGGTCGCGGTCATTCCCCAGACCACGAAGAGAGAGAGAGAGAGAGAGAGAGAGAGAGAGAGAGGGGGGGGGGGGGAGGGGAGAGAGAGAGGGGGAGGAGGGAGAGGGATAGAGGGAGATAGAGAGAGAGGGGGGGAGGGAGAGGGATACCGGGAGATAGAGGGAGAGAGAGAGAGAGAGAGAGAGAGAGAGAGAGAGAGAGAGAGAGAGAGAGGGAGAGAGAGAGATAGAGAGAGAGAGAGAGAGAAAGAGAGAGAGGAGGAGGAGGAGAAAAGAGAGAGGAGAGGAGGAGAAAGGAGGAGAAAGGAGAGATAGAGATAGAGATAGTGATAAAGATAGAGAGAGAGAGAGAGGGGAGGAGAAAGGAGAGAGAGAGAGAGAGAGAGAGAGAGAGAGAGAGAGAGAGAGAGAGAGAGAGAGAGAGAGAGAGAGAGAGAAAGAGAGGAGAAAGAGAGGAGAAAGAAGAGAAAGGAGAGAGAGAGAGAGAGAGAGAGAGAGAGAGAGAGAGAGAGAGAGAGAGGAGAAAGGAGAGAGAGAGAGGAGAAAGGAGAGAGAAAGAGGAGAAAGGAGAGAGAGAGAGGAAAAAGGAGAGAGAGAGAGAGAGAGAGAGAGAGAGAGAGAGAGAGAGAGAGAGAGAGAGAGAGAGAGAAAGGGGGGGAGAAAGGAGAGAGAGGGGAGAAAGGAGAGAGAGAGAGAGAGAGAGAGAGAGAGAGAGAGAGAGAGAGAGAGAGAGAGAGAGAGAGAGAGAAGGGGAAAAGAGAGAGAAGGAAAAAGCAGAGAGAGAGAGAGAGAGAGAGAGAGAGAGAGAGAGAGAGAGAGAGAGAGAGAGAGAGAGAGAGAGAGGGAGAGAAAGAGAGAGAGAGAGAGAGAGAGAGAGGGAGGGGGAGAGAGAGAGAGAGAGAGAGAGAGAGAGAGAGAGAGAGAGAGAGAGAGAGAGAGAGAGAGAGAGAGAGAGAGAGAGAGAGAAAGGAGGGGAAAGGAGAGAGAAGGAAAAAGCAGAGAGAGAGAGAGAGAGAGAGAGAGAGAGAGAGAGAGAGAGAGAGAGAGAGAGAGAGAGAGAGAGAAGGGGAAATGAGAGAGAAGGAAAAAGCAGAGAGAGAGAGAGAGAGAGAGAGAGAGAGAGAGAGAGAGAGAGAGAGAGAGAGAGAGAGAGAGAGAGAGAGAGAGAGAGAGAGAGGCCCCCTGCGACTTTTGTAAGGCAAGAGGCCACATCTTGAAAAGCTGCAGGTGGAAGGCTTCTGCAGATAAGGCCGAATTGCTCGAAAGAGAGCTGAAAAACTTCATGTTAGAACATCGAAGCTGTCAAACACAGAAAACAGCAGCTCACCCTCAACCTCTACTTCCATCTCCGCCCCATCAGCATCGCTACTTCTTTCCACCCACACACTGGGCCGCTCATCAACTCGCTGTTCCTTCTTGGTCACATCCCAACTTTAATAACCACCAAGGGCCAGTATACTAAATGGCGTCACTGATTACAACCCCTCAAAATAAGCAGAGACACCTCTCAGTTCTGTCTGCTAATGTCAGAGGCCTCCGGACCAATATTGGTGAGTTGACTCACATGGCCCTCAACATCAGTGCCGATATAATAGTGGCTACTGAAACTTTCCTTAATGCAGAGGTAGAACTTGCTTTTGGTAAGATACGAGGCTACTAACAATGGCAAAGAAGAGACAGAACAGGAAAGAACTTTGGAGGTGTAGCTGTGTGCTATAAAGAGAACCTGCAAATTCAGCTGCTAACAGTTGACTTACCAGACTGGCTGGAAGCCATCTTCATGAAGGGCATGCTAAAGTCAAACGAGTCCCTACTACTTTGCGCTCACTACAGGCCGCAGTGGCAAGGCAGGGCACCGATGGACTTCCTAACGGAAAATTTAGACGTCCTTCAGGCTCGCAACAACTGTCAGCATCTCTTAATAGTTGGGGACCTTAATCACTATCTCATTCAGTCAGCATATGAGGACCTTCTTGCAGTTCATGGGCTGACAGATTACGTCGATTTCCCGACGCACATCCTCGGTAGATCTCTCGACCCTGTTATATCGATCTAACTGAGGACTTTATCTCTTGCTCATCGCTCGGCAAAATAGGAACATCAGATCACCTTGCAGTTTTATCACATCTTTGCGTCGCCCCCGCAGCTGACGAAAGGAGACAAAGAAAAATATGGCTTTGGAACCATGCAAACTGGCAAGGTATGAAGGCAGAACTTCAGTCACAAGACTGGGATGTTCTCCTGGTGGGGAATGCAAACGACAAAGCAACCTCCATCACCCGCCTCCTCGCTGAAATGCAGGAGAAATACGTCCCTTCCCGGACTTACACCACAAAACCGGGCGACCAAGCCTGGTTTGGCTACAGATGTCATCAA
>NC_061854.1:23417486-23424986 GCF_019202785.1 Penaeus chinensis
GGAGAGAGATGAGAGGGGGGGGGGAGAGGGAGAGAGAGGAGAGAGAGAGAGAGAGGAGAGAGATGAGAGAGAGAGAGTGAGAGAGCTAGAGAGATGAGGAGAGAGAGAGAAGAGGGGGGGGGGGGTTGGACGACATACGACACAGACAAACGAGCCGACAGGTTGAAAATTATCACAAGAAGGAACGACTTGATGTACTATTACAGAGATATTCACTAACATGAAATTCCGTCACTTGACATTTACTTTTTGAATGTTAACTATACACTTTAACTTGACAGCTGCTACAGATGATAAAGAGAATTGCAAAGTTGCATTACACACTTTGAACTGTCATAAGCACTTATAGATAACAGTATCTACGTTATACGCCCCCTAAATAACAAAATAACATCGTTTTTATAAAATCTAGGCTCTCATAGGAGAGTTGGATCTTACTTTTTCTTGAACGTCAGTGATATTAGGATAATCGGAGAGCATTTATTAGTCCTTTCTCGTCGCATATACTCCGTGAGGACAACAATCAGCTGATCAGTCCCTCGACAGCTAGAGTGACTTACATGTGTAATTAAAAAGCATTTACATGTGTGATTAAGCCTCAAAATGGTAAGTTGCCGTTCAAGGACTTGAAAGTTTTTGGCCGAGAATTTGTGGGCTCAAATATAGTTATATTACCCTACTGTTGTAATGTACCGAGGATGAAAATAATGTTTATGTGGAGTTCATGATGATTTATTGGTAGAAGACTTATGACAATTTATTTATGACAATAAGTATAGATGTCATTTCTTAGACTTACGATTATTTGCATTGTAACCTGTGTAGTTAGTACTGGTATTTATGTTAAAAGACAATACCCATAACTCAAGAATATATGAAGAAAAGGACAAGGAAAACTTGTGTGCCTTGCTTCCATGTTAAAGATAGGAATTCACCAAAGTGCTTTTCGGGCTTTCGGGTAATTTTTTGCTTCATACAGCCATCCATTCTTACAGTTATTATTCCTCTCTTTCAGTTTTCACTGCTGTAATATGTGTGAATCACTCGTTATTTTCCATGGCAAATTGTATAAATGAAAGTATCAGTGATTTTTACAAAGCGACCATACCCTCTGAGGTGACCCCCTATGACTCCAGCTGTGCCTGGAAGTCCACCAACATTGCCATGTGAACCAAAAACCTTCCTGGCCCCGTGGCTTTGCTCCCAAACCCGGCCTGATCGCGGTATTATCCTATTGCTCTGCCCCAACCCAGCAGTTGTGAACTTAATCTCTGAGTGCCATATGTCGCGACCTATTTTCTTCATTTGTGACATTATCTATGGAAAATTTTCAGTGGACGACAATCAGAATTACAGTAAAAAAAGTATATGGAGTGGTTATCTTGACAGAAACTGAAATACTTTTCATCAATGGCAAAAGGTGCACAAATCGAAAGTAAAAATAGATACATGACAGAAGGGAGATCGACCCATCTTTTTCCAAGTCCCCATCATGTTTACCTTGTGAGGATAAAGATAAATATGACTGCCATCTTTCAAGTAGTTCATGTATTACTTTGTGCTTGTGAAAATAATTATTTGGTAATTACCAACGCTTGATATTTAACAGGTGCCCCAAATGCCAAAACTAGCAATACCATGGAGGTCTAGAGGGCATAGCCCCTGGCTGTAGAAGAGTTTCAGAACTGATTTTAAGTGTTTTTTTGTGCTGGTTTTATGCATTTTTTGTTCTCTGTTCTTCAAAGCAATATTGTCAGCTGTGATTGCAGTGGAAATGATTATCAGATTTGTTCTCATCACATGAGAATAAATCTGATAATAGAAATATTGTCTGGGAAGGCCTGATTGTCATGGTTAAAAATTAACCTAATTTTTGGCCTATGCAGCTTATTTCATGTATTAGCGGATATAATATTTCTAAATATCCCATTACATTTTCCTGTAAACGTATGCCAAAGTCTTACGTGTCGCACAGCTTTCTTATTATTAACTTGCAGAGGAAAACCCTTGATGAAGAGTGTCTTATTTTCTACTGTTCTATCTATTACAGGCAAAGGTACTCATAACATATGATGATATGAAATTGAAACTATTCCATTTTTTCTCAACAATTTTCAACAAGGAGTGATAATTCAGTATCCACTTTCATCATTTTTTTATACAGAATTTGGTTGAATCCATGAAAATTTGCATGTAATATATAGAATAACAAAATTTAAGACTCTTTCATCAATGGCATTTCCTTCAGAAATTGACAGCATGTAAGTATGCAGCAAATAGGTAATATTTTTACATAATGACCACGCTAAGATAAGGAAAATCTAATGACACTGTCATAAAGAGTAGGAAATAACTGCACTCACTGATATGAAATAATCCATTCAGGCAATGAATAATATAAAAAATGAAAGAAAAAGTGTATGACATATGCTGCATAGAGACCAAATCCACGGTGATTTGGTGGGGTTGGGGGTGAATGCCTTGGGCCAGGAAGATGTTTGTGGACTCAGAGGAGCGCCTCCAAGGTTGTTGGGTGAAGTAATATAATAAACTCACTCTTAAGTGCTACCCTTATGGAAGTAACCATAATGTACTAAGTTACCAGTGAGCCAATTATGAGTACTTCCTACCTCACCTGTTTATTCTTTTCATTGATTTTCAAAAATATTTTCTGTTATCATATATGGTGTTAGTTATGTCAGTTACATTTTAATAATTATCATTCCCATGATAATAATGGCATTGATATTGACAGTATTAGCCAGAAAAAAATCCTTTTCCCACAAAAGCTAATTGACTCCAGATTGGCTCCTTGTGGAGCCATTTATGTGCAGGGACATTTCACAAAACAGTGGTACAGTGAACGCTACATTTTCCTGACAACATGGGGTCAATATATGTGTAAACCTTCCTGTATCATAATACAAAATTTAGATTTCAACTAATATTTTCATACAATATTTGTTTGGCACAGTAAAGTTTAACCGCAGATACAGTAACTATATTATTGCTACCTTTGTCAGTAATGATCTCGCTCAACTTTTGTACTCCTTTTTATTGAGGTTTTGATTTGTCTTTTGGCATGCAGCACTCCACTTACTGTCTTACTGAGTCCAATGGACTATTTCTCATCCAGTTCTCTATTGTCTTGTATCACTGAATCTTCAAACTCTTTCTAAAGTCTTCCCTTACATCATCATCTCTGATTCATTATCCCCCTCTTCTTGTCCTAACCCTCTGTACTTTAAAGTCATCCTCTATTCCTCCGAATTCAATGCAGGTGCTGATGTTTTGTAATATGACAATATCCTTTCTGTTGTAGGGTTCAGCAGAAGGGGGAAGTGGGAGTGAGCGATGGTGGGAAAGCCCCACACTCACACAGGCTGATCTCCGCCAGTATGGGGAATCTTGGAGCTTGGCTGCAGATGCTGCAACTGCCACATTGCTTCAGAGTATATCACAGGTAAATTCTTAACCTCAGGTAAGTAGCATCTCAGGATTTAAAGATGACAACACTGTGCTCCTAGATCCAAGTTAGTGCATTTGGATTTGATTGCAAATTTAATTTTATGATTTTTGCATTGAGATGATAACTGACTATTATTCTAATTATTTCATCATGGACAATAAATGGTTTCACTATCCTGGCAGCGACTGGTGTCAAGAACTCATGAAGTTGAAGGTGCTCTCAAGAAAGTGCTGGACGAGACGGACTCTGTAATGACTGCAATTTCCAACACCAATAATTCCTTTCACCAACTGGCCAATACTCAGTTCATTGAAAATCGAACATATCAGGATGATGCTGATGTAGCTAGGGATGAACCAGACAAGCAGGAAAAGGTAAAGCACATGACATTATTATCCTGAAATGGGGTCCAAAATATATCCTACTCTGTACATTCATGAGACCATGTATTTGGTTGAGCTTGGCATATACCAATTAATTGTTTTGTTTTTAGTATCAGAATTAAGTAGCTAAAGTTCTTTGTAAAGTGTTTTAAGAATGACAAACTTTGGGGTTCTATTTGTGAATATTATTTGTATAGAATCATGAAACAACATTTTAAGAAAGCAAGTTTTTACAAACAGAGTAAGGAGTTATGAGTATGCAAAATACCTTTATGTATAGAAATCTTAAAATCAGGAATTCAGATATTTCACATGTAGAACTTACCTAAATCTAATTGCCACTCACCCCCCAACCCAGTCAAATAACATATAATTTAATCTATGAATATCCTTTCATACTGTCAGATGTTTTATGCCACCCTCTATAAATCCCTGCCCTCTGCCTCCAGATCCCTTGCATATGCAGTAAAAAGATTTCCATTTATAATGATGATAAAGAAAATTCCTGTGTGCTTCTGCACTTCATTTGGTTTGATGACATGAGGGTATGTCAACCTGTATATTGCACTTACACCTTTTTATTTGTGTAGTGAATATCAGACACTCGATTTGAGCTCCTGATTTCTTATAGCATGTAGTTTGCAGTGAATTGTTGTATGTGTTACTAATACTATTTTTAACCCTATGCCATATATGTACATGCCATGCCATCTATGAATTTAGTTTATTAATTGTATTTACACATTACCCTTTTCATTGATTCTCGGGTATATTCTTTTTTATTTTATTTGGCCATTAATATTGTTGATAACACTGTAATAGTGATGTCAGTTATAGTAAATGACAGTATTATTAGAAAAAATATTCCCCAAAACTTAATCAAAGGCAAGGTCGTGTAGGTCAAATTGATTCCTTGGTGGTTTTATACTTGTGGAGCCATGTATGTGTAGATACACATCACAAAGCAATACAACAGTCAACGTTATTACCTGAAGGGCTGGGTTAATTAAGTAAGGTTATTAGGCAAAATAATCTCAGGCTTAGGGTAAAGTACTTGCTGTATAACAGCAAAGCTCAGAATATCCTTCCTCAGCCAAACACAGCCTACACAGTGTATTGGTACATTGGTTATTTTATTGACCGTATCAACTTTTAACATATACTATATACTATATGAATGAAAAATTATTATTTTTTATTCGGAAAAGCAAATGAGGCTTAAAAGAGACATTAAACCTATTTTATAAGAGGCTGTATCTCCTCAGTAAGCACAAGCATAACCAAAAAGTGAACTGCTTTGTAGTACAGACAACTTAGTGCAGTCTTTATTGCATATGATAGATGCTTGTTACTGGGAATTTGGCTGATTAGATGTGATCTTGTGTGAGTTCCATTGCAACTGGTACACACATGAATCAGATTCACACTCAGACACTCTCTCTCTCTCTCTCTCTCTCTCTCTCTCTCTCTCTCTCTCTCTCTCTCTCTCTCTCTCTCTCTCTCTCTCTCTCTCTCTCTCTCTCTCTCTCTCTTTTACATGTAATTATAAAGTGATTAGCGGTAACCAGTAGAGTGCTGGGTACTGTGGGAAGTTGAGGAGAGCAGAGGGGAGGCCGCCTAACCAGGATCGTCCTTGATCCGGCTGCTGTAGATGAAGCTGAAGATAAAGTCTTGATGGCAGTGATGCAGGGAGTCTTGGTTCTTGCAGATGAGCAGGGAGGAAGATCACACAGGTGACTTTTAAGGTCTAGGGGGCTTGTTTGTACAGGTCATTATTCTGAAGCACAGGTGGTATTGATGGGAGCAGCTGTGGTGATCAGTCACGGAGCTCATCAATCGTTCCATAGGATCACTGGAAGACACAGTTTACTTGTCAAGGTCACCAGCACAGGGCAGCAGCTATTGCGAGGATGTCAGGCGAGTAAGACGAGATGCAGCAAGGATGTCAGGCTAGTGAGGCAAGATGTGGTGAGGATGTCAGGTGAATGAGATGAGGAGGAGCTAGGACGTCGGGCGATGGTCACCAGCAGATGAGGTGGTGGCAGTGTCAGCAGAATGACACAACCAGAGTTGCAGTCGCGTATGGTAGAGGACAGAAGGGCTTCGGAAGGTGATGTGGCAGCAAGAACGTCCATGAGATGGACTTGCCAGTGGGGCTTGCGAGACTTGGCATGCAAGGGATTGGCGGCGAGGGTGGTGACATGGTAATCTCAGAGTCAAGGTCAGCAGTGGGCTTCAGCATGGTGCGTCTGGCTCTGAGGACAACAAAAGGGAACAACAGTACCATGTCTTGGCAACAGAACACATAATGCCATACCTCAGGAATGTACAATATCAACACAAACTCAAAATGGTGAGGAAAAGACATGTCATTGATTCGGATTAGTGTTAATTGCAACACTCACCTGAGAGATTTAACCCATTGGCGACAGGTATAGAAAACTTTAAAAAACTCAACGCTCTGGCGAACCACGGCAACGCGCCGACTTTGAGCGCGTTAATTCGGTACATCAAGCCGAATCATTGCCTCGGGGAACTTTGGCACGCCGCCGCGGCGGACAGCCGCACGCTGCAACTCGAGCATATTGTTATGACGCCTATAGGCGTGACCCGTCGCCATTGGGTTAAGGCAGTAATGAACAATTGAGATTGCAGGATAAAAGTATGAGTTTACAGAGTCATGCAAAATGTAGGAATTATTCTCCAGAATATTGTATGTAGGATTCATGTTCAAGAGCAGAGGACAACAGATGTTCCTATGAAAATGTAGGTAGATAGGTCATACTTGGAATATATTTCCTTCAGAGAAATGAGAGTAGTTGCATGCAAAAATGCAGGATTGAAGGGAAGTTAATTAAGAGTAGTAGCTTGCTAGGAAACAGGAATGATTTTTCCTATGAAGATAATTATTGAAAACATGCAAAGACACGAGAGGAAAGATTTTCCTGTGAAAAAATAGTGAATGAACTGAAATTCAGCATCATGTGGATTCAGAAATTATCACGACTGAGATTAACATGAAACTAATTAAGTACACATAGTTAGACAGAACTACAAAGAAATGAATGTACCTAAGAGGGAAAAGTTTGGCAAACCACAGAGCATGAGTGAAGTGAGGCACAAGCAGAGTGAGCAGGAGACAGATGTCAGCTGAGGGGAGATCTCGTTTTCTGTGAGGGGAGGAACACAGGTGTTTGCAAGAGTGAGAGGAAATCAGACTCTTCACTTCACATGGGATATCCGAAACAATGAGAACAGCGAGGATAAAGGAACTCGACTTGAGGTACTGGCAGGCAGTATTGATTGATGTTTCGGACATCAGGCGACTGCAGTAAGTGTTGAAGACTGCAACAGTTGTTGAAGTACTGTGCGCTGAAGGAGGAGCATTGTCAGCTTGGCAGGGAAGACTGGCTTCATTCTTGATGTTGGAAATCTGCAGATGTATTGTGAGATGAATTCTAGCAGCGAAAGAAGTCGACAAAGGTGTCTCTGGTTGCAGGAGTTGATAAATTGTCTTTGTAGGGTTTCATGTGGTGTGTTATCTTTGGAGGGATTGTGTGGTACATGATCCCAGTGGGGATCATGTACTTGCTGCTGCCAATGTAATATTGGGCAGGAAGTGTCCCCACTGTGATGATACCGGTTTGA
>NC_061854.1:23429986-23434986 GCF_019202785.1 Penaeus chinensis
GTATATGCTTGGTTGATCAGTCTAGGGAATCCTCAGACTTTACACTTGGTTGTATATCAGTATGAAAGAACTTTTCAGAACTTGGTTGATTAAAAAAAAAATCCTTCTCTCATTCACCCAGAGAAAAAAGTTTTGTATGAGACTCATTTTGATATTTTGAGTGGTATCTTGGCTTTCCCCAAATTTGTAGGATTTTAAACTATTTTATCAGAACAGTAGTCTCTTGTCATTTTTCATACAATAATTTGATTTTTCTGAGTATCATAAAAAAGAAAAAGAAAAAAAATCATAATTGCTCTGTATTACACTTACACTGTTACAAGAATCAAGAATACATTCCTATATCTTTCTCTTATTTTTTTATCCTGTCCCTCTGACCTCACATTGATGTTTATGTATAGGTATGTTTCTCCTAATGTTTTGTTTCTGCTTTATTCATTAAGTTTTATTTATTGTAAATTGTTCACAAATTATTCTTTCCAGGTACCACCAACAGAGGAGGAAGTGATTGCAAGATGTAGGTCAGCCATAGCTGAGGGTTTATCTCTTGTGAGCAGGAGTTATGAGCGGCATGAAATTCAGGACTCAGATTCCGATGATGAAGATAGCCCAAGCAGGTTTGCAGATCAGATCAGATTTAAAAAAAAGTTATTTACATTATTGATTGATCCAGTGTAACCCATTAACTGTGATGTCAAAAATTGGCTAGTGGTTGTTGGTGGTCATTAGTAGTTTTCCCCATTTGTGCTCTGCTCATCTAGTATTTCACGCACACCATTAGACTCCTAGTTATTTTATTTTATAAAAAAAAAAAAAAAAAAAAAAAAAAAAAAAAAAAAAAAAAAAAAAACAAAAAGAGCAAGGGGTTTCCCTTACTTTAACTGCCTGTATCTAATAGTGACGCCAAACAAATGGTGTTGCTATTATTGGAGAAAGATATCCCACAGTTTGGAATATGTCAAGATGAGTGCCACCACAGCCATATCATATCATCTGCAATCAAAGGGTTAACTAGGGAGCAATTTGGTAATACTCAGATTACCACTTAAGGTGATACTACCATGATGAATACTTGTTTGAATAGTCATATGGTAAAATTTTTCAGTGCCTAATTTTTCCATCATTTCAGTCCTGTTCCTGTGTATGCTCTCATCAATCCTTATGAAGTAAAGCCATTGCCACACATCATTGGCACAGCCATGTTCATGGAAGACGATAAACTAGGATTACAGGAGTCTTCCAGTGATGACAGCTCCAAGGTTACATTTAGTCCAGAGGACACAGACACAGAGGAAGACTTGGACATGGAAGATGAAACTGATATAAACCAGAAACACAAGCCAATTCCAGCAAGCAGCTCAAGATTAATGGTAAAGTTTATGAAATTATTTGAGGCCTTGTGCTGTTTGCTCTTTACAACTGACTTCTGGAATGAGAGAAGAATAGACACTTTATCACATTTTTGTAAACCTTTAAAACTTTGTTGAGAATTATTTTTATTTAAGATTTTATAACTGACAATGAACAGATTCTGCTTATTTATTTTTATTGTTTCTTGATAGGATGATAGTGATTCAGACTGGTCAGATGAGCCAGTCAGAACCTCAAATAAAAACCCACAGCCACCAAACATGACCAGTGAAGATGACGACGATGATGATGATGATTTCTTTGGACCATCCTCTAAAAGCTTCAAGCAAGTAAGTCTTACATAGTTCCTAGAATACACACATATTATCTTTGAGTTTCCCTCGTCACTAAATTCCTTGATATTTTATAGACGCGACTTTGGTTTTCCATTACTTTATGTTATAACCAAAAACAACAAAATATGGAGTGCCTATTGTTTATTTTGCTATACCTTTGAGAAGAAGTTGGTGAAAGTGCAGAAAGAATTATCAAGGGGATCTAATCTGCCTGCTGAGGCCTTTCTTTGTACTACCTTGATCTACTTATAATATCTAACTTTCATCCATTGGAGGACTGTTAGTGACTGAAGCTACATATAGCTAATGAAATATACAGTACATGTTTTGAATTTTAGGGTAATGATATAGCAGTGATAGTAAAGAAAATTTTATAGCGGTTGTTAGGATTAGCTATTTACAGCTTGCAATGCTACAGTATATTTCCAAGAAACTATATGCTGTCCGTAGTAAAGTTGGTTACTGACAGCTTATCATGTGACTTCCTGTGAGTTGATAATGAGTTGCCAGATGATGCTGTGCTTTTTTGTACAAGTTGTGTGTATTAAAGACAGACTAATAGAAATTTCTTTGTTAGTAACAAGGATAATTTACCAGTTCAGTTTTGTAAATATTATGTTGACCACAGATAAGATTTAGGGCCTTTATGTATCATTGTTCATCTGGCAGTTTCCTTAGCGACAGTTATGAGGTGACAGGATGGGGCCTCTGATATGTCACTTACACTCTTGATCAGTCTCATGGCAGATTTTGCATTCACTCCAACTTCAGAAAAAGAGTCTCAGAAGTGAAGTAAATTCTAACAGCAACAATGCATTATTTGTCAGATATTCTGCGATCTTTGTATTTACGATATCAGCACAAGTTTATATCAAGTGGTGACATACTCCTGGATTTCGATATCCTTATGTGCTCCATCTGCTTGGTCTTGTTTCTTGTGGGCTGGGCATTGCCTTTCTTTGCAAAGGAAAGGTCTGTCAAACATGATTGAAAATATATTACTGTTTACTGTTGCTGTGGTGCTCATTATATGGCTACTGGTAAGTGAATATACAAAAAAATCCTGAGCTTTGAATACAGTTAGTTAATATTTGTTTGTGTGATGAATATGTAAGGAAAAAAATCCTTTTGCTGATAGTGATTAAAAAAAGAATGGCATTCAATTAACAACATATTTTTTAGGCTACTTTTAATGCTGGAATTATTGATTCAAACTGATGCCTCCAGGGATGGCATGTACATAATTGTATTTACGTATAGAAGGCTCCACAAGTGTTTAGTCACCAATAAAGTCAATCACTAGACTGACCTATCTCACAGAAATACTTTATTTGAACTTACATTGCTATTAGTATTTTTAATAACACAAATAATTATAATGTCAGTAAAATAGTAGTAACAGCATCAATATTGATAGAATTAGAAAGAAAAAAACTCCTGAAAATTTGGAAGGGGAAAATCAGGTGAGACACTTAGACTGCTACTTGACTCCTTGGTGGCCGAGCACTCTTGCAGCATCCGTGTAGAGATACGTTTCAGGAAACAATACTACAGTAAACATCACATTTTCCCAGTGATATTGGGTTAAAAAGAATAACTGCAAGGATAGCAGAGTTCTTTGAGGCATGATATATTTTGTCATCTACAGAACTTATTATTTTAAAAGTATTTTGTTTTGTGGAACTGATAAATGCTTTGCTTAGCTTATTATTTCAAATGTGTGTATGTTCTCTTTTGCAGTTAGATTATTTATTATTATTGTGTTTAGTAATGTTTTCTCTTTTCTTTTATTCAGGTTAACAATGGATCAAATTTATCTTCAGAGCTTAATAAAAAGCTTCAAAGTGCCACAGCAACTTCTCAAAGAGTCAATGGTAAGGACTTTGCTTATAGTGTACAAAAGCATGTGGTAATACTTTTTCATTGAGTTGTCTTTATGATTAAAAGAATTGAAAGGATTGATCTAAGACTATTCATTGTGTGTATGATTGAGAAACATCAATACCACACTGTGATACCACTATTAGATTATTTATTTTTGTTTATTAATTTGTTTGCTAATCTTTATAACTGAAGATATTCGTTTTGATTGTAGTCTCAGTGAACAAAAGACTGTGTCCAAAAATTTAGAAAATGTACTAGATATTAATTGTAGTTGTAAAATATGCTTTTTGAATGACCCAGTTTCATCTCTTAGCATATTAAATTATGACTACAAAAGGGAACCAGCTTTTGCAATACCTGCTTAATTATTTCCATTATCTCAGTGTATTCATAATATCCACCTACAGCCTCATCAACTTGCATACTATTGATTTCAGGGAAGGACTAGATTATTTTTCCTTTTGCTACTTGTAAGAGAATAGTCCACAACTTAGTCCATTATTCATGCTTCACATTATTATATGAATAAGAATTAATCTTTTTCTAGCTTGTAGAGTAAAGTACAAAAGCATGAAAGATTCTTCTCTTTTAGATTATGGATTTTCAGTTGAAATCCTTGACACTACTAACACTGTTTATGTTTCTTTGATGTATGGTGCATTTAGATTTAACTTTTATATTTCAAGAAATGGATTCAGACACTGATGAAGACGGAGATTTGTTTGGCTGTAGACCAGAACCTCTGGCATCTTCAAATAGCACAGTTCCTTCTTCAACAGGTATTTTTCTTGTGCCTTGCTAACAAAGAGCCCTTTTTTATCAGTTTTGTAATTTTGCAGTAACATGGACAGAAGTAATTTACTGATTTGAATACTGTGTAAAATTTTGGCTTGTTCCCTTTTTTAAGCATCTGTTTCCAAACCTCCATCACTTGGGGTGGAAAATGTGAGAGCCATGCCAGATCCTGCAGGTGTGCGGTTGCCAGCTGCATCCGGCCGCCTAAAGAAGAGTGAGGGAAATCTGTTTGCCAGTGACAGTGATGATGAAGGAGACTTGTTTGGACCAAAACCTCAGCCTTCTGGTATGATTATAAAATTCAGTGTTTTGGAGCACAATCAGATATAGATAGATAGGGTACAGGAGATAAATATTTAGGACTCTTATTACTTATATGGGACATTTTGATTACTAGTAATGACTTACTATAGATATTGATGTAGATGGATGGATGGATGGATGCTTGGATAGATGGATGGATGGATGGAAGGGTGGATGGATGGGTGGATGGATAGATAAATGGATGGATAGATGGATGCTTAGATAAATGGATGCTTGGATAGATGGATGCTTGGATAGATGGATGGATGGTTGGAAGGGTGGATGGATGGGTGGATGGATGGGTGGACGGAT
>NC_061854.1:23442486-23444986 GCF_019202785.1 Penaeus chinensis
TGAAAAGAAACCTGTCAGTTTGTTTGGGTCACCAGAAGAAGAGGACATTTTTTCACTTGGTAAATCAAATACAAAATCAGATCCACTGGAGAATAGACCCAGTAACAGTTTAAAACCAAATATTTTGGGGGGCATGAGTGATGATGATGACATTTTTAGCTCATGTCCTAGACCAGCAAAGCAAAAGGAAATTAATGTAACACCCACAGTGTTATCAGATAGAGAGCAAAGTGAAGTTAGAACATCTTCAGAACATAAAAGCATCAAAGAAAACCAAGCAACTGTAGACAAAGAAAGCCGAGTTTCTAGTTTGAAAGACTCAGCACAGCCAACCTTGTCTACTACTAAAGCACCAGTAGGAGGAGTAGCTCTCTTTGGAAATGATGAATTGAGAGCTAAGGTGAGTGAGAGAAAGTCCATGCTAAATTCAGAACAGGAAAAGGCTAAAATTGCCATTGAGAAAGCTCCAAAAGAAGAAGTAAAGAAGGAAAAAAGTGATTTGATAAGCAACCAGATCCTTTTTGATGGGGAGAGTGATGATGACATCTTTGGAATTAGTCAAGTAACGACAAAACAAACACGTTCACATATTCCAGGGAGAGGAAGCCCTCCACCATTGCCTTCAGAGATTTGTAATGTGTCATCTACCTCATCACCAGAAAAGGTCTCCTCAACTGTAGTGGTACCTAAACAATCTAACAGTCCTGACAAGAAAGAGATTGAAGACTCTCCATCTGTGGTGCAAAAGGAAGAAGAAAATCAGGAGGAAAAATTAGATGCTGTAGATGATTCTAAAGAGTCAAAGAGGAAAGAAGAGTCAAGTGAAGAAATAAAACCAAAGAAGAAGCCACCAGTAGGAGGAGTATCCATGTTTGGAGGGGGAGGCTTAGGTGGCAGTGAACTCTTTGCCAAAGTGACTCAGAGGAAGAGTATGTTAGAAGGGTCAGAGAGTTATAGTGATGGAGAATCAAAGATTGGGGATGCCAACACACTAACCCACTCAATTGAAATTGAGCAGGAAGAGAAAAAGGTGCCAAAGATGTCTCCTGCCTCAAAAACAGTTGTAAACACTACAGCAACTGCATCCACTTTGCAAAGCTTAGGGGTCAGAAGCCCTGAGGTGAAGTCTGGTGGCCTGGAGAATAGCATTAGTTTTGATGAGCCAGTCACAACAAACACTTTGGATAGCATAAATAAGGTAAGTTCTTTTATTTTAGGTCTTCACATATTTTCATAATTTACTTTGTTGAATTGTTGGTGATCTGATGGATCTTACAAACTTGTTCTTTTACCCAGAGCCGAGTAAGAGGAAGTGTTAAAAGAAGACCCCCAAGCAGAGCTCACAGAAAAGGTGCAGGAGACAGTTCCCAGACCAATATATTGACCATTCCTTCAGTTGCACAGACACCATCAAATAGAGTTCCTGAGCCAAAAGAAACAAACACTAGAAAGTCAAATGAAAAGGATGCAGCAATTGAAATTGATCCTCCTGTTGAAGATCAACTCTTTTCAAGCAGTGAGAATGAGGATGATATGTTCAAAGGAAACAAAGCAAAAAATATAAATAAAATTGAGAGGAGTGTTCAAGTTCACCAAACTAGGGGGGCAGAAAACAGGATTACCAGCACGCTCAGCCAACGAGTTGAAATGCAGGGCGAGGTTGAAGAAGATCTTTTCAGCAAACTACAAAGTGCAGTTCCCAGTACTACAAAAACCCAGAACTTTGTAAAACCTTCCAATAAGTCTCAGCCATCATCATTGTTTGGAGAAGATGACAGTGATGAAGATCTGTTTGGACCATCAAACTCCAAATTATCACATCATAAAGCTACAGAGTCAGCTGTCAAGCACGAGGTCTCTAAGAAAGAGATCAAGCCTATTGTTTCTCAGTCCCTCTTTGGAGATGATGATGGTAAGTCTAGGATAGAGGTTCCCAATCTGGGGGCCATGGGGTACTTTCTGGGGGGCCATGGAACATTATGAAAATTATGATGAAGTAAACTGAGTTTTATCTCGCCTATAGTACCTGCATATACTTATCTCTCAAATATCAGTAAAGTAGAATCTTTCAAGTGTTCTATATGCATTTGACACCAATACATTGTTCATAATAATAACTGAATTTGATAAAATGACAGACACTTTGTCCAAAATAAGTTTTCGTTTCCTTGGTAGAAGGTACTAGTTCTTTGTTCAAAATCAGTTTTCAGATTTCTACCTTGGTAGAAGGTACTGAAACTCTTAAGGTTTGCTGGAAATTCAGGATAATAGTGTTGTATGCTGATGCCATATCTGTAATTGTCATAAATGTCATTATCAATTCAATAAAAAGGTTTTCTCTTACAGATGACATATTCAGTTCAACGGGAACAGTAGGAAAAACAGAGGCTAGTGTAGTAAAAAAAATGTCTACATCAAAGTCCAAGACTAGTCTTACATCATCAAGTGAGCCTTTTGATGACCCACTACTTGGCCCCCGAAAAT
Organism: Penaeus chinensis; assembly: GCF_019202785.1. Taxonomy (NCBI): domain Eukaryota; kingdom Metazoa; phylum Arthropoda; class Malacostraca; order Decapoda; family Penaeidae; genus Penaeus; species Penaeus chinensis. The sequence goes on from NC_061854.1 coordinate 23,444,971, forward strand.
GAGATTGAAAAAAAAC
>NC_061854.1:23457486-23462486 GCF_019202785.1 Penaeus chinensis
GAAGAGAGGAGAGAGAGAGAGAGGGGAAGGAGAGAGGGGAAGAGAGGGGAGAGGGAGAGAGAGGAAGAGAGAGAGAGAGAGGGGAAGAGAGGGAAGAGAGGAGAGAGGGAGGAAGAGAGGGAAGAGAGAGAGAGGGGGAAGAGAGGGAAAGAGAGAGAGAGAGGGGAGAGAGGGGAAGAGAGAGAGGGGAGGAGAGGGGAGAGAGGGAGAGAGGGGAAGAGAGGGAGAGAGAGAGGAGAGGAGAGAGAGGGAGAGAGAGAGGAGAGGAGGAGGGAAGAGAGGGAGAGAGAGGAGAGGGAGAGAGGAAGAGAAGAGAGGGAGAGAGAGAGAGAGGGAAGAGAGGGAAAGAGAGGGAGAGAGAGGGAAGAGAGAGAGAGGGAGAGAGGAGAGAGGAGAGGGAGAGAGGGGAAGAGAGAGGGGAGAAGAGAGGAGAGAGAGAGAGGGAAGAGGGGAAGAGAGAGAGAGAGGAGGAGAGAGAGAGAGGAGGAAGAGAGGGAAGAGGAGAGAGAGGGAGAAGAGAGGGGAGAGAAGAGAGAGGGAGAGAGAGGGAGAGGAGAGGGAAGAGAGGGAAGAGAGAGGAGGAGAGAGGGGAAGAGAGAGAGGGGGGAAGAGAGGGAGAGAGAGAGAGAGGGGAAGAGAGGGGAGAGAGAGAGAGAGGGGAAGAGAGGGAGAGAGAGAGAGGGGGAAGAGAGGGAGAGAGAGCGAGAGAGAGAGAGGGAAAGAGAGGGGGAAGAGAGGGAGAGAGAGGGGAAGAGAGGAGAGAGAGAGAGGGGGAAGAGAGGGAGGAGAGGGGAAGAGAGGGAGAGAGGAGAGAGGGGAAGAGAGAGAGGAGAGAGAGAGGGAAGAGGAGAGAGAGAGGGATGAGAGAGAGGAAGAGAGGGGAAGAGAGAGAGGGGAAGAGAGGGAAAGGAGAGGGGAGAGAGAGGGGAGAGAGAGGGAGGAAGAGAGGGGAGAGAGAGAGAGAGGGGAAGAGAGGGAGAGAGAGAGAGGGGAAGAGAGGGAGAGAGAGAGAGGGGAAGAGAGGGAGAGAGAGAGAGGGAGAGAGAGAGGGGAAGAGAGGGAGAGAGAAAGAGGGGAAGAGAGGGAGAGAGAGAGAGGGGAAGAGAGGGAGAGAGAGAGAGGGGAAGAGAGGGAGAGAGAGAGAGGGAGAGAGAGAGAGGGGAAGAGAGGGAGAGAGAGAGAGGGGAAGAGAGGGAGAGAGAAAGAGGGGAAGAGAGGGAGAGAGAAGAGGGGAAGAGAGGGAGAGAGAAAGAGGGGAAGAGAGGGAGAGAGAAAGAGGGGAAGAGAGAGAGTGAGAGAGAGATATGACATGGAATGTTATATGCATATATATATGTATATATACATATATGTATACACACATTTATATAGTATATATACATACATACATTTGTATGATATGTATATGTATACTATATATATATTATATATATATATATATATATATATCTATATATATATTTGATCACGATATAATATGGAAATGTGAACAATATCGCATTCTTTAGGGTAATTCTTCTAAATCCTATCTCTTACAAGTTGAGAATGAATGGTGCTTTCGCATGCATTATAACTATTCATTAAGATAGGAGGGTGGGTTCTTGCATATTCATTCCATCGCGTCGACAAGTCAGACGGTGCCAGGCGAGGGAAACGCTCTGCAGACAAGGCCAAATGTTACCTGTTAAGTGCATGTATACATATAAATAATTGTGATACTTTGATTGTTCATGATTGACTTGATTATGTATTTTCGTATTCACAAGTAGTCTTGTAGCTCAGAGAGGTAGTTTGCTGATTTTGTGTCTGTATTATGAAATGTGTAAGTGACTATATTCTACGGAGATGTTCTGAAAAAAATATTTTGATATACTTTTGAAGATAAATGATTCTTGTAACTGTTGACTGATTTTTAAAGATTAAATATGTAATTTCTTTCCTTGAGTTTGCTTTATTACCTTGAATTTAAAAGAAAGATATAGAAACATCCCTTAGATAACTGCATAACATGACACGGCTCCCTTTGACGGGGCAAAGGAGCAACACCTAGGACCAGTAGCCCGGCTTCAGTATCATTACTCATTAATGAAGGAGGCAAGGCACCTTGGCCGTCTGCCTGGCACCTAAGCTCACCATTCACCATACTTTTACCCGGGCATACATATATGTGTGTGTGTGTGTGTGCGTGTGTGTGTGTGTGTGTGTGTGTGTGTGTGTGTGTGTGTGTGTGTGTGTGTGTGTGTGTGTGTGTGTGTGTGTGTGTGTGTGTGTGTGTGTGTGTGTGTGTGTGTGTGTGTGTATGTATGTGTATGTGTATACGCATACACACATACACAGTATATACATGTGTGTGCGTGTTCACCCAGAATGGAGAAAGGCGGCGGCGGCGCACAATCCCGCCAGGAGGCCTTGGGAGCGGCGTGTGGATGTTGATGGTCGTCGCTGACCACGAACGTTCCCGAAGTAACTCGAAAGGGAAAGTAGGTCTTGCTTGGAAACCCTGTGTGGGCGGACCTCGCGTGCGGACGGCGGCCAGGTACTCCCATTGGGATGGTAATGGTGTTACGCGTCATTAGACTCGGGTTTTTCAATCACTTATTGATGAGCTTACGGCGGGGCGTTTTGTTATTCGTTCCCTCATGAACAAATCTTGTCTCAAGTTCGCGTGTTTCACTTTTTCTCCATAAAATAATGGCGCCACTTACTTTTTAGCCTTGCGGTCATACATAAGATTTAGAATTTTCTCCCATCTCGCCAATTTACCTCATACAATACTCGCTCTCAGGCGAATGAGCTCGCCCTTTCTCGTTATTTCTGGCATTTCACAAGTTACTTGTATTTTAATGCGAATTACATGCACGCACACTTACGTACGTGAGTGTTTGCCCTTAAATTTCGTGTTCATTTGTCTCCTGAAGAAAGTCTTCTCTCGGGAATTTTCCTCTAATTCTACTCGAGATAAAATTTTCCTTTTCGGCTTTGGTTTGACGCTCGGGCAAAGGCAGTTCTAATAATCTAATAATACAGTTGAATTATTCGTTTGCTTTCACAAAATATATATATATGTACTTCGATTCATTATTTTTTTTTTTTTTGTATTTTGAATACTACTGGTCAGTGATGCTTTTCTGTAATTCAGCGAGTTTTGGTTATCATGACACATGTATGACGGTGCGATGTTCAGGAATGTTTTTGTTTTTGTAGCTTCTCTTGGTTTATTGAGTTTTAGAACATCAGTACCATACAAGAAAGTCCACTCAACTTGTCTAAACCCTTTCGTAGACTGTGATTTATTTTTGCGTGTGATGTTCTCATTGCGGTGGTGCAGGAGCGTATCCAAGAGGGAGAGGGAATCCAGGGAGCGTATCCAAGAGGGAGAGGGAATCCAGGGAGCGTATCCAAGAGGGAGAGGGAATCCAGGGAGCGTATCCAAGAGGGAGAGGGAATCCAGGGAGCGTATCCAAGAGGGAGAGGGAATCCAGGGAGCGTATCCAAGAGGGAGAGGGAATCCAGGGAGCGTATCCAAGAGGGAGAGGGAATCCAGGGAGCGTATCCAAGAGGGAGAGGGAATCCAGGGAGCGTATCCAAGAGGGAGAGGGAATCCAGGGAGCGTATCCAAGAGGGAGAGGGAATCCAGGGAGCGTATCCAAGAGGGAGAGGGAATCCAGGGAGCGTATCCAAGAGGGAGAGGGAATCCAGGGAGCGTATCCAAGAGGGAGAGGGAATCCAGGGAACGTATCCAAGAGGGAGAGGGAATCCAGGGAGCGTATCCAAGAGGGAGAGGGAATCCAGGGAGCGTATCCAAGAGGGAGAGGGAATCCAGGGAGCGTATCCAAGAGGGAGAGGGAATCCAGGGAGCGTATCCAAGAGGGAGAGGGAATCCAGGGAGCGTATCCAAGAGGGAGAGGGAATCCAGGGAGCGTATCCAAGAGGGAGAGGGAATCCAGGGAGCGTATCCAAGAGGGAGAGGGAATCCAGGGAGCGTATCCAAGAGGGAGAGGGAATCCAGGGAGCGTATCCAAGAGGGAGAGGGAATCCAGGGAGCGTATCCAAGAGGGAGAGGGAATCCAGGGAGCGTATCCAAGAGGGAGAGGGAATCCAGGGAGCGTATCCAAGAGGGAGAGGGAATCCAGGGAGCGTATCCAAGAGGGAGAGGGAATCCAGGGAGCGTATCCAAGAGGGAGAGGGAATCCAGGGAGCGTATCCAAGAGGGAGAGGGAATCCAGGGAGCGTATCCAAGAGGGAGAGGGAATCCAGGGAGCGTATCCAAGAGGGAGAGGGAATCCAGGGAGCGTATCCAAGAGGGAGAGGGAATCCAGGGAGCGTATCCAAGAGGGAGAGGGAATCCAGGGAGCGTATCCAAGAGGGAGAGGGAATCCAGGGAGCGTATCCAAGAGGGAGAGGGAATCCAGGGAGCGTATCCAAGAGGGAGAGGGAATCCAGGGAGCGTATCCAAGAGGGAGAGGGAATCCAGGGAGCGTATCCAAGAGGGAGAGGGAATCCAGGGAGCGTATCCAAGAGGGAGAGGGAATCCAGGGAGCGTATCCAAGAGGAGAGGAATCCAGGAGCTATCCAAGAGGGAGAGAATCCAGGGAGCGTATCCAAAGGGAGAGGGAATCCAGGGAGCGTATCCAAGAGGGAGAGGGAATCCAGGGAGCGTATCCAAGAGGGAGAGGGAATCCAGGGAGCGTATCCAAGAGGGAGAGGGAATCCAGGGAGCGTATCCAAGAGGGAGAGGGAATCAGGGAGCGTATCCAAGAGGGAGAGGGAATCCAGGGAGCGTATCCAAGAGGGAGAGGGAATCCAGGGAGGCGTATCCAAGAGGGAGAGGGAATCCAGGGGAGCGTATCCAAGAGGGAGAGGGAATCCAGGGAGCGTATCCAAGAGGGAGAGGGAATCCAGGGAGCGTATCCAAGAGGGAGAGGGGAATCCAGGGAGCGTATCCAAGAGGGAGAGGGAATCCAGGGAGCGTATCCAAGAGGGAGAGGGAATCCAGGGAG
>NC_061854.1:23467486-23489986 GCF_019202785.1 Penaeus chinensis
ATAGGGAAAGGAGGAAGGCGCTGAAGCGCAGTCGTAGTGGAGGCAGCGGAAGCGGCGCTCAAACGGCGGGAACGAGCCAGAGGAACGATGAAGTTGTGGCGGAGGCAAGGGGCTTTGAGTGAGGTAAAAGGCGAACGGCAGGTGTTGTTGGTATCACAGGCGAAGGAGGAAGGCTTGGTGCTTAGGCGTAGGCGGGAGGGGGAGGGGCGTAGGCGGCGGGCTTGGCTGCAGGGTAGGAGGCCTCGCCCTCGTAGGCGACGTTAGCGACGTATCCGCTGTGGTGGTCGGCGGTGAAGGTGACGATCTGGGTGCGACCGTCGGGGAGGAGGACGCGGTAGGATCCCGAGGTGACCTTGCCGTCGCTGGTCTCGTCGTGGGCGAAGTCGTTGCCGGTGTAGTCGTCCTTGACGGCGTAGGCGAAGTCGAAGGGCATGCCAGGCTCCTTGTAGGCGGGGGGACCGTAGGAAGGAGGGGCATCGGGGCGGGGGGCGGCGCAGGCCACAGCCACGAGGGCGAACAGGACGAAGAGCTGCAAAACGGAAATGTGAATGAACATAGGGTCGGGCGGCTGCGTCTTCCTTGAGGAGAGAGAGGCGGGGAAGGAGGAAGAGAGAGAGGGAGAGGAAAAGGAAAAAGGGAGTGGAAATGGGAGAAAGAATGGTAAGGAGAGGGAGGGAGATAGATACGTCGATAGACAGATAGATAATGTGTGAGAGAGAGAGGGGAGAGAGTGAGACAGAAGAGAAGAAAAGAGAGAGAGGAGACGGTGAGACAGGAGTGAGTAAGACAAAGAAGAAAGTGAGATAACTGAGAAAGTGACAGAGAAAGAAAGAAAGAGAGAGGGAGGGAGGAAGGTAGTATAAAGGTAAATGAATGACAGGGGAAGAAAGGGAATAGAGAACATAGACCTGAAATAACTAAATTATGAAGAATAGTAACGGTGAACAAAGAATCCCTCGCTGGGCTATCGATTTTGATGCATTTACATAACAAAAATAAACTGCTTTCTCATGGACTCCATATCTAAGCACAGTTCAGGTGTAATTGTTGATCGAGATTATCCACTCGCAAACATGTATATATCGGGTGTCATTGATACAGCAATCTTTTCGCTATAGCTTATCGTTCAAATGCAAAATCGTCACTGAGCTTTGATTTGAGTTTTGTGTCTATAAAACACAACTGTTCCTCCGGCCACGAAGGAAGCCAGCCTACCTTGGCAGACATGGTGTATGGGAGGGAGCGTCGAAGAGTGCTGCTGAAGGGAGGGAACGCCACGTTATATACGTCTCCAGTCTGGTCGTTGCGTCACCCTTCGCTGGGTTGCTGAAACGTCGAAGGTGAAACCATTAAGTGGCCGATAGTGTTATGAATATTGTTATTGTCCCTAGTGTAATAGCTATCACGGTAGTTAAGCCAAACTGATGTTAAAACTGACTTAATCCCTTCTAGGGTAATGATCACATCTTGATACCTGGAAAGATCCATGGTGGTGGTTCTATGTTGTGAACAACGCTTATCTTCTCTGGTGTGAAGATTGCTCAAAGGAGACGATCTGAAGATACGATGCAGATCCTGCATTGCCACGGTTTTCTCTGCGTTAGCATGTGACATAGTGATCATATCCAGCAGTTTTAGTGAAATGGGTGTTCCACAGAAAAAGGCCTAGAGCGCTGGTTCCAGGAGATCATCTGCTGTTTATGTTCCTTGACCCTGCGCCCTGCAGCAGGAAGACGGAAAAATATCTTTGTTTTTAAGCTGAGCCAAAGAAAAAAAAAAAAAAAAAAAATTATAAATAAATAACACTGGAGACAATCAGGTATCAACATGCAGGTGAAGCAGACTGTCACACCTCCAGGACGGTGGTGTGTCCCTTGCTCTATGCCCTTGCCCTACGGCAAGGGCCGTCATTCTGTAATCGTGTAATTTGGGAAGATATCTCTGGTTATCAAAGCATAGTAGTTTTCTATTTATGATCTCTTGGTAGCTCTGACTATAACAGGCTCTTTTTGTGGTTCATAGTGTTTACATTTTGGGCGATCAAAATGAAAAAGCACTTAGAAGAGACGAGTGACAATAATCACTGAATATTTCTAAAACGGAAACCTCACGGTATGCTACAGTCAAAATATAATATTCTGTTGCAGTTGATGCTACAGGATAGAGCGCAATTTCTTACATGAAACCTACTTGTAGAGTGACAACCAAGAAACAAAGACGTGGGAATGCTCGCTTACACTTAAGTGTAAGATTCGAGTCTAGAATGTGAAAACCTTTCAGTCGCTAAATTCCATCACGGCCGCAATTGTGTTATGATATCTATGGTCTACAGTAGTACGACGTCACTGCTGATACATTACCAGTACGAATGCATAGTGAACGCACGCCTTTTAAGAACAGTAAAATATGTGACGGCTTGTGAAGGCAATATCAGGTCACCAACGATTCCAACTGCTTTCATCGTTTATGCTGGCTCGAGTTCAAATCAAAGGATGTGTGCTGTGCTGGGCCATGACTACATAATCCAGAATCATAGCCATTTTCCACATGATTGCATATAGGTGTTCACGAACCACCACGACCCATACTACGTCACTATTGTGTTCACTATGACGCCATAACGACATTGCCCAGAAACTTGCCAGCAAAACTAAAATTATTATTAATATCATTAATATCATAATCATTATTGTAATCATTATAATAATTATCATCATTATTATTAATATTATTATCGTCACTATTATCATCATTATTATTATTATTATTATTATTATTATTATTATTATTATTATTATCATTATCATTATCATTATTGTAATCACCATTATAATAATAATTATTATTATTGTTATTATCATTTTTATTATCGTTATTATGCCAAGTTTCCAAAACTTTCTTGACTGGTTGCGAACTATGGGGACTGGTCCGGCCTCTCCCCAGATACCTCTGCGACATCCGAGGACCATTACGCTGGTCGGCGTGAAATCCTGAAAGGAAAAGGCATTCCTGTATTGCTATGGGCATGGAGCACCGGAAGACAAAGCTGATGCGAACGTCGTAACATTAGAAAAAAGTAGATTTATAAAAAAATATTATATATACACAAATCAAAGTTTCTCGAATGATTGAGGGTCTTAAAATGATTATATAGTTGGAAAACATCAGCAGTGGCAACTTGTGCACATGAGGCATATGGAAACAGGAGATAAACAATTATCATGGAAAAAACTCTTAGATCAACTTTACTTCTGAGTTTAAATATCATTTGTGTGTTATTTCATCACAATCATGATCTAGAGCCAGGGAGTACGCTACTTGAGACATTAAGAAAGTCCTTAATTTTTCGCAATTTTCTGCGATGTTTTCCTTCAACATTTTCAGATATATCCACTCTTTACATCTGAAAACCTGGATTTGTATTACCTTCTTTTCCATCTCTTTCCCGGTACAGTCACTGTCATACATTGACGAATAGCTAGACCACTGGTTCTCGGCCGGTGGGCCATGACGTAATTCTTAGAGGCCCATGATCAGTACAGTTACAGGCCAAGGGAGTGCACAATTGTTTTTTGTTTCATTTTGTTTTTAAGTGATGTCTCATTTAAGATTCTATTTTTAAATAAATTGATTTCGTTATTAATTTGCTTCAAGAATATTTCCGGTTCAGCTTCTAATTTACTGCCCTAAGAATTTATCATTCATTGTAAATTTAAAGAGTATGTTTGAATATCATATTAGGTAATCTGCAAATTTCTAACTACTAATAAATGTTGACTTAATGGATTAATGAAATTGTATTTCTAATTTTCGATATATTTATCCTATGTACCCCATTAGAGCAAGGTTCTTCAAACTTTTTCCATAACGACCCAGTTTGATTTTGACCACTACCTTCACGACCCAGTAGGCCCATTCTATCGTACCTTTCTTTCAACCCGATATCAGTTCCTATATATATATATATATATATGTGTGTGTGTGTATATATACACACACACGCATATGTGTGTGTGTGTGTGTGTGTATGTGTGTGTGTGCGTGTGTGTGTGTGCGTGTGTGTGTGTTTGTGTGCGAGTTCATATATACATGATAATAATAATAGTAATAATAATAATGATAATAATGACAATAACAATAATTAGTATCATTATTATTTTCTTATTATCATTATCATTGTCATCATTATTGTTGTTATTACTATTATTACTATTATCATTATTGTTATTATTATTATCATTATCACCATCATCATAATGGGGCATCATCATAATGCAAATGCACAAGTGCCCACTGATCATAATGTTAACTGAAAGTGCAAATATACTCCATCATGGTATCACCCTATTAATGTTTTGTTTGTAAAATATGACAAAACATTGTGGAATATGCTTTTGAACAACGTATTTGATACTCGACTGAACCCATTTTGCTTTTCCTTGCTAATAAGCTATCATTAATTTGAACTTTTGTTTTATTAAAATTGTATTGAAGGGCAGTTGGCCTTGGGAATTTGGCAACGCCAGCGATGGGCGTGGCCTCGAAAACGTTGAATGTACTGGACTGAACTTTCGTTGTTTTCGCGGCGGGTGACGAGGCCTAACCCGTGGTCTAAAATGGAAACGAACCCTTTCAGTTTTCTTCCTTTAATAACGGACGCAAATATTCTGTAACTATTACTTTTCTGGCCTGTTTTTCCTTCTCTCACGTCCTGCCTTCAGCGTCCAAGAATCATAGATGTGTGCTGCAGTAGGTAATGCGTCTGCTCTTTGGTTACGTCGAAATATTTTTATTCGACTTGACCAGTTCCCAGCACCTTATTTATTCTGTGCATATCTCTTTCCCATAATTAGTTTTTGTGTTGCCAAGTCTTTCGGTTAATTTTCAAAACAGCCAGCAAATCAAGGACTCTACACCGTTGACCTCTAACCGTTAAATCTACCCGAGGATTCAGTCATGATGAATTCAAGGAAAGACTGAAGAACAGAGAGAGGCATGCAGAGAGAGATTCGATTGTTTTGCTATTGAGACGCTGGATCTCAATTTCTGCATAACCATGTGTTACAGTATTCTAACTGTAACACATGATTGCAATGTAGGCCTCTACCACAATGTATCAGCAAACTTGCATATTTCCGCTGCAGCCACACCTGCTATACCGATTCCGCCGCTCTTACGAGCTTTTGCCATCAACGGAGGACGTCAGCAATTTTTTGAATATATAAAACGTGATTTTGTTTTTCTTCAAATCATTATCCATGAATCCTACGTCTGATTCAGGTTCAAGTGACAGGGATAATTGCAACAAAAATAAGTTTCTACAATCGCATACTTTTGCGACACAATGGAAATAGTTCTCACAAACGAAAGCTAGTTATGTATTCAAGGATGGGGAAATGACCGTGAGCACCTACTGGACCTACAGTGTACATATATGTATATACATATATATGTATATGTATATACATATATATGTGTATGTATATGCATATATATATGTATATGTATATACATATATATGTATATGTATATACATATACATTTATATGTATATACATATATATGTATGTATATACATATATATGTATATGTATATACATACATACACATATATAGATAGAGATAGATATGGGTATAAATAGATAAGTATATATATGTATATATAGACATATATGCACACATACATATATACATATATCTATATGTATACGTGTATATATGTATATGTATACATATATTTATGTATATATAGACGTGTTGTATATATATCTATATATACGTATATATACGTTTATATATTTTACATGTATATCGTACATGTGTAGTTATATCTATCTATATTTATTCATGTATATGTATATCGATATATATATGTGTATGTGTGTGCACCCCCGCCCCCCACACACAGATATATATATATATATATATGTTTGTGTGTGTGTGATAGGTTAGATAACAATAAAAGAAGGAAATATCGCATATGTCAGCACTTATTTTAAAGAATGAAAAGCATAATTTACAATAAATAAAACTGCTCATGAATCTCGGACAGGGAAAGGAAGCAGGCGCTGAAGCGGCGTCTCCGAAACGAGCGGGAACGAGCCTGAGGAACGACAGGTCGAGACAACGATGAAGTTGTGGCGAAGGAGTCAAGGGGCTTGGAGTGAGGTGGAGAGGCTTGGAAAAGGGAGGTGTGGTTGGTATCACAGGCGAAGGAGGAAGGCTTGGTGCTTAGGCGTAGGCGGGAGGGGGAGGGGCGTAGGCGGCGGGCTTGGCTGCAGGGTAGGAGGCCTCGCCCTCGTAGGCGACGTTAGCGACGTATCCGCTGTGGTGGTCGGCGGTGAAGGTGACGATCTGGGTGCGACCGTCGGGGAGGAGGACGCGGTAGGATCCCGAGGTGACCTTGCCGTCGCTGGTCTCGTCGTGGGCGAAGTCGTTGCCGGTGTAGTCGTCCTTGACGGCGTAGGCGAAGTCGAAGGGCATGCCAGGCTCCTTGTAGGCGGGGGGACCGTAGGAAGGAGGGGCATCGGGGCGGGGGGCGGCGCAGGCCACAGCCACGAGGGCGAACAGGACGAAGAGCTGCAAAACGGTAATGTGAATGAACATAGGGTCGGGCGGCTGCGTCCTCCTTGAGGAGAGAGAGGCGGGGAAGGAGGAAGAGAGAGAGGGAGAGGAAAAGGGAAAAGGGAGTGGAAAGGGGAGAAAGAATGGTAAGGAGAGGGAGGGAGATAGATACGTCGATAGACAGTTAGATAATGTGTGAGAGAGAGAAGAAAGTGAGATAACTGAGAAAGTGACAGAGAAAGAAAGAGAGAGAGGGAGAGAGAGGAGACAGTAAGGCAGGAGAGAGTGAGATGAGAAACTGACAGAGAGAGAGAGAGAGAGATAGTATAAAGGTATATGAATGACATGGGAAGAAAGGTAATAGAAAACAGAAAGATGAAATAACTAAATTATGAAGAATAGTAACGGTGAACAAAGAATCCCTTGCTGGGCCATCGATTTTGATGCATTTACATAACAAAAATGAACTGCTTTCTCATGGACTCCATATCTAAGCACAGTTCAGGTGTAATTGTTGATCGAGATTATCCACTCGCAAACATGTATATATCGGGTTCCATTGATACAGCAATCTTTTCGCTATAGCTTATCGTTCAAATGCAAAATCGTCACTGAGCTTTGATTTGAGTTTTGTGTCTATAAAACACAACTGTTCCTCCGGCCACGAAGGAAGCCAGCCTACCTTGGCAGACATGGTGTATGGGAGGGAGCGTCGAAGAGTGCTGCTGAAGGGAGGGAACGCCGCGTTATATACGTCTCCAGTCTGGTCGTTGCGTCACACCTCGCTGGGCTGCTTAAGCGCCGAAGGTGAAATTAAGTTGCCGATAGTGTTTCTGATGTTAGAATTATTGGTATTGATATGGCGATTCATCCAGGTGACTATTTATATTGTAAAAATGCATCATGATCCTGTTCATTTATAGTTTAAACTCACCTTAAAACACTCTTCCTTCCATATATGTTATGTAAGATTACCGTTTCTCATTGTATGCTGACTTTATTGAGCTACCAGTCATTAAATCTGAAGTTTTCAATACCTTTAAATATATTCTATAAATGTCTACTCCACCTTGCTGTTTTTCAGACGAAGTTTCTCCGCCCGTGATGCGTACAGTAACTCCAGAAAGTCATGGCGAACTGAAATTGCCTAGTTACAAGTTACAAGAGGACCTTTGACTTCATTCTTTCATTATTACACCTAATTTGCTAAAATTAAATCCTAGTAATACTTTTCCTTAGATGAATGTAATCTTCAGCTTCAAGACTACTACAGTAGATATGTTTTGGTATGTATTTATTTCTGATGAGTTTAGTCTTAATCGTCCAATTTCAGCCATATTTCTAAATTTCATTTACCTACGTAAGTTACAATATCCGCATACAGTTCTACTGCGCTCGATATGATGTAATTGAACACATTTAATTGGCTGACAAATTCAGCATCAATCTAATGCTGTTAACGGGCTTCTAGAATATAAATATTTTGGGAACCTATGTTCCCTTACTTGCCTCTTTTGTAGGGATCCCTCTCCAGTTCATAATAAAAACAGATCCGATAGGAAATCTATGTTTATGATAATTCGTGCAGACTTGTGTTTTTGGCGTTGGTGAAAGTCAGCTTCTCGGATTTGTTTTTGTTTAGTCTATAAATTGCACGTTATGTAAGAGAACTTGAAGCAGAAAATGAAAGAATTTTGTCTATCATTTTCCGTCTAGATAAAACTTATACATCCATTCATATTAACACTGCAGCTATTGATCATGGTGACGTAATTAAGGTTTCTGCAACGGCCTTTACTAAAAAATGTAAATAGTAAAGGCAAAAGGTCATTCGAATTTATGAAGTAAATATAAGAATTGGAAATAACGTTTTAAAAAGAGGAGGGAATAGCAAGTGATCCAAGTATAAATTATAACAATCAAGGCACTTTTGAGTAGATATGAAAGACAGAATAACTGGCAACGCATCAACTGACAAAGCGAATATTGGAAGCGAGTGCAGGCTATTGAAATGCAAGTTGCAAGCCAGCACAAAATTTGGGAGAGCGAAGAAAAACAACAATACCCTCTGGCTGAAAACGCAAAATCACTTCGAAGAATTAAACAAGGAGAGGAATGGAGTGAATGGGATCGATCGCAGGAACAAGAAACTGCAGTCAGATCAACGGCAAGAGGAGACGGGGCAAGTGCAAGAAGCAGGTTCAACTTGCGTCAACAGTGCAACATGCAATAAGAGGGAAAAAGAGAAGAGGTATACATATATCCAGAACTGACATGGAACTATGTAAAAAATAATGAAGCCATAAAAATACCCATGACAATACCTAATTTGACAATATGCAAAAAGGTGGATGAGCTGGAGAATCCCAAATATGATTGATGTAAACAATAAAGTCACACGAAACTGATGATACTCATGACGAACTAAAGAGGATTAAAGAAATTTACTGAGCAGTGTACTCAACTGAGAGGAACGTAAAGAACAGAAGCCAAAGGAACCCCAGTCAAGTTTTTACTTATCAGCTTGAAACCGTTTCCATTACTTAGCATGGCATACGACGATCAGTAAATAAGATGGGAAGATCAAGGTCTCGATGATTTGGATCTTGGATCTTACAGTTGTCAGAGTTGCTGGAACACCTTTCATCACTGGTTACTATTGTTAAAGTTCGCCAATTATGACAGGCTAAATGTGTGGAGAGAATCAAAACTTAATTCTGCGATATAAAGAAGAGACTTAAAAGATCTAAAGCACTGCAGACGGTTTAGTTCGTTAACACGATTACTTTTCATCAAGAAATGAAAGGAAGTTAGGAAGAAAATATCCTAACTGAATAAACAAACAAAATCGCGATATATATTCAAATAGAGATTTTTCTGTTTTCAGAGAAGCCTATGATTACTTGAAATAAATAACTCAAAAGCTTTGTCAAACAAAGGAATTCACAAACCAGATACGTTATGACTCCAGAAACTACAAATGAAACTACGAAAAATACACACACCCATACATGCATACATATAAATATATATATATATATATATATATATATATATGTTATATGTATATGTATATATCGACGGCCACCTGATGGATCCAAAGGAACGGCAAAGACCGATACGGTTTGGCACCAGCGGCGTCGCAGGAGTTGCCAGAACGAGGTCGCAAGCGACAATGAACTGCCCTCGGGACTCCGGCTGTGTGTATGTGTGTGTGTGTATGTGTGTGTGTGTTTGCGTGTGTATAATTATATATGTATATATATGTTGTATATATGTATATATCTGTATGAATGTATATATATGTTGTATATATATATGTGTGTGTATGTGTGTATATACATATATATGTACATATATGCATACATATGTAATTATATGTGTGTGAGTGTGTGTGTATGTGTGTTTGCGTGTGTGTGTTTGTATGTATATATTTATGCATACATACACACGTATGTATGTATGTATGCATATATATATATATATATAAATATACATACACTCACACACACACGCACGCGCGTGCCCGTGTGTGTGTATGTATATTTTATGTTAGATGTCTGAGTGCGCGTGTGTTCACACAGACACACATTTATATATGTAAAAGGTAAGATGATAATAAAAAAGTGAATATCACATATATCAGCATTTATCTTAAAGAGCGAAAGGCATAATTTACAATAAATAAAACTGCTTTTGACTCTCGGACAGGGAAAGGAGGTAGGCGCTGAAGCGCAGTCGCAGTGGAGGCAGCGGAAGCGGCGCTCAAGCGGCGGGAAGGAGCTTGAGGAACGATGAAGTTGTGGCGAAGGAGTCAAGGGGCTTGGAGTGAGGTGGAGAGGCTTGGAAAAGGGGAAGGCGAACGGCAGGTGTTGTTGGTATCACAGGCGAAGGAGGAAGGCTTGGTGCTTAGGCGTAGGCGGGAGGGGGAGGGGCGTAGGCAGCGGGCTTGGCTGCAGGGTAGGAGGCCTCGCCCTCGTAGGCGACGTTAGCGACGTATCCGCTGTGGTGGTCGGCGGTGAAGGTGACGATCTGGGTGCGACCGTCGGGGAGGAGGACGCGGTAGGATCCCGAGGTGACCTTGCCGTCGCTGGTCTCGTCGTGGGCGAAGTCGTTGCCGGTGTAGTCGTCCTTGACGGCGTAGGCGAAGTCGAAGGGCATGCCAGGCTCCTTGTAGGCGGGGGGACCGTAGGAAGGAGGGGCATCGGGGCGGGGGGCGGCGCAGGCCACAGCCACGAGGGCGAACAGGACGAAGAGCTGCAAAACGGAAATGTGAATGAACATGGACTCCGCATCTAAGCACAGTTGAGGTATAATTGTTGATCGAGATTATTCACCCGTAAACAGGTATATATCGGGTGCCATTGATACGGCAATCTTTTCGTTATAGCTTATCGTTCAAATGCAAAATCGTCACTGAGCTTTGATTTGAGTTTTGTGTCTATAAAACACAACTGTTCCTCCGGCCACGAAGGAAGCCAGCCTACCTTGGCAGACATGGTGTATGGGAGGGAGCGTCGAAGAGTGCTGCTGAAGGGAGGGAACGCCACGTTATATACGTCTCCAGTCTGGTCGTTGCGTCACCCTTCGCTGGGTTGCTGAAACGTCGAAGGTGAAACCATTAAGTGGCCGATAGTGTTATGAATATTGTTATTGTCCCTAGTGTAATAGCTATCACGGTAGTTAAGCCAAACTGATGTTAAAACTGACTTAATCCCTTCTAGGGTAATGATCACATCTTGATACCTGGAAAGATCCATGGTGGTGGTTCTATGTTGTGAACAACGCTTATCTTCTCTGGTGTGAAGATTGCTCAAAGGAGACGATCTGAAGATACGATGCAGATCCTGCATTGCCACGGTTTTCTCTGCGTTAGCATGTGACTTAGTGATCATATCCAGCAGTTTTAGTGAAATGGGTGTTCCACAGAAAAAGGCCTAGAGCGCTGGTTCCAGGAGATCATCTGCTGTTTATGTTCCTTGACCCTGCGCCCTGCAGCAGGAAGACGGAAAAATATCTTTGTTTTTAAGCTGAGCCAAAGAAAAAAAAAAAAAAAAAAAAAAATTATAAATAAATAACACTGGAGACAATCAGGTATCAACATGCAGGTGAAGCAGACTGTCACACCTCCAGGACGGTGGTGTGTCCCTTGCTCTATGCCCTTGCCCTACGGCAAGGGCCGTCATTCTGTAATCGTGTAATTTGGGAAGATATCTCTGGTTATCAAAGCATAGTAGTTTTCTATTTATGATCTCTTGGTAGCTCTGACTATAACAGGCTCTTTTTGTGGTTCATAGTGTTTACATTTTGGGCGATCAAAATGAAAAAGCACTTAGAAGAGACGAGTGACAATAATCACTGAATATTTCTAAAACGGAAACCTCACGGTATGCTACAGTCAAAATATAATATTCTGTTGCAGTTGATGCCACAGGATAGAGCGCAATTTCTTACATGAAACCTACTTGTAGAGTGACAACCGAGAAAAAAAAAGACGTGGGAATACTCGCTTACACTTAAGTGTAAGATTCGAGTCTAGAATGTGAAAACCTTTCAGTCGCTAAATTTCCATCACGGCCGCAATTGTGTTATGATATCTATGGTCTACAGTAGTACGACGTCACTGCTGATACATTACCAGTACGAATGCATAGTGAACGCACGCCTTTTAAGAACAGTAAAATATGTGACGGCTTGTGAAGGCAATATCAGGTCACCAACGATTCCAACTGCTTTCATCGTTTATGCTGGCTCGAGTTCAAATCAAAGGATGTGTGCTGTGCTGGGCCCCTTTGCATCCTCAATGGTCAGCAACGTCCAGCTTTTGCAAGCGGCTGGTCTAATCATTTCCACGCATCGCGGGTCTGTCTGGCTCACCCACGTGTTCATAGCGAGCCATGACTACATAATCCAGAATCATAGCCATTTTCCACATGATTGCATATAGGTGTTCACGAACCACCACGACCCATACTACGTCACTATTGTGTTCACTATGACACCATAACGACATTGCCCAGAAACTTGCCAGCAAAACTAAAATTATTATTAATATCATTAATATCATAATCATTATTGTAATCATTATAATAATTATCATCATTATTAATAATATTATTATCGTCACTATTATCATTATTATTATTATTATTATTATTATTATTATTATTATCATTATCATTATCATTATTGTAATCACCATTATAATAATAATTATTATTATTGTTATTATCATTTTTATTATCGTTATTATGCCAAGTTTCCAAAACTTTCTTGACTGGTTGCGAACTATGGGGACTGGTCCGGCCTCTCCCCAGATACCTCTGCGACATCCGAGGCCCATTACGCTGGTCGGCGTGAAATCCTGAAAGGAAAAGGCATTCCTGTATTGCTATGGGCATGGAGCACCGGAAGACAAAGCTGATGCGAACGTCGTAACATTAGAAAAAAGTAGATTTATAAAAAAATATTATATATACACAAATCAAAGTTTCTCGAATGATTGAGGGTCTTAAAATGATTATATAGTTGGAAAACATCAGCAGTGGCAACTTGTGCACATGAGGCATATGGAAACAGGAGATAAACAATTATCATGGAAAAAACTCTTAGATCAACTTTACTTCTGAGTTTAAATATCATTTGTGTGTTATTTCATCACAATCATGATCTAGAGCCAGGGAGTACGCTACTTGAGACATTAAGAAAGTCCTTAATTTTTCGCAATTTTCTGCGATGTTTTCCTTCAACATTTTCAGATATATCCACTCTTTACATCTGAAAACCTGGATTTGTATTACCTTCTTTTCCATCTCTTTCCCGGTACAGTCACTGTCATACATTGACGAATAGCTAGACCACTGGTTCTCGGCCGGTGGGCCATGACGTAATTCTTAGAGGCCCATGATCAGTACAGTTACAGGCCAAGGGAGTGCACAATTGTTTTTTGTTTCATTTTGTTTTTAAGTGATGTCTCATTTAAGATTCTATTTTTAAATAAATTGATTTCGTTATTAATTTGCTTCAAGAATATTTCCGGTTCAGCTTCTAATTTACTGCCCTAAGAATTTATCATTCATTGTAAATTTAAAGAGTATGTTTGAATATCATATTAGGTAATCTGCAAATTTCTAACTACTAATAAATGTTGACTTAATGGATTAATGAAATTGTATTTCTAATTTTCGATATATTTATCCTATGTACCCCATTAGAGCAAGGTTCTTCAAACTTTTTCCATAACGACCCAGTTTGATTTTGACCACTACCTTCACGACCCAGTAGGCCCATTCTATCGTACCTTTCTTTCAACCCGATATCAGTTCCTATATATATATATATATATATGTGTGTGTGTGTATATATACACACACACGCATATGTGTGTGTGTGTGTGTGTGTATGTGTGTGTGTGCGTGTGTGTGTGTGCGTGTGTGTGTGTTTGTGTGCGAGTTCATATATACATGATAATAATAGTAATAATAATAATGATAATAATGACAATAACAATAATTAGTATCATTATTATTTTCTTATTATCATTATCATTGTCATCATTATTGTTGTTATTACTATTATTACTATTATCATTATTGTTATTATTATTATCATTATCACCATCATCATAATGGGGCATCATCATAATGCAAATGCACAAGTGCCCACTGATCATAATGTTAACTGAAAGTGCAAATATACTCCATCATGGTATCACCCTATTAATGTTTTGTTTGTAAAATATGACAAAACATTGTGGAATATGCTTTTGAACAACGTATTTGATACTCGACTGAACCCATTTTGCTTTTCCTTGCTAATAAGCTATCATTAATTTGAACTTTTGTTTTATTAAAATTGTATTGAAGGGCAGTTGGCCTTGGGAATTTGGCAACGCCAGCGATGGGCGTGGCCTCGAAAACGTTGAATGTACTGGACTGAACTTTCGTTGTTTTCGCGGCGGGTGACGAGGCCTAACCCGTGGTCTAAAATGGAAACGAACCCTTTCAGTTTTCTTCCTTTAATAACGGACGCAAATATTCTGTAACTATTACTTTTCTGGCCTGTTTTTCCTTCTCTCACGTCCTGCCTTCAGCGTCCAAGAATCATAGATGTGTGCTGCAGTAGGTAATGCGTCTGCTCTTTGGTTACGTCGAAATATTTTTATTCGACTTGACCAGTTCCCAGCACCTTATTTATTCTGTGCATATCTCTTTCCCATAATTAGTTTTTGTGTTGCCAAGTCTTTCGGTTAATTTTCAAAACAGCCAGCAAATCAAGGACTCTACACCGTTGACCTCTAACCGTTAAATCTACCCGAGGATTCAGTCATGATGAATTCAAGGAAAGACTGAAGAACAGAGAGAGGCATGCAGAGAGAGATTCGATTGTTTTGCTATTGAGACGCTGGATCTCAATTTCTGCATAACCATGTGTTACAGTATTCTAACTGTAACACATGATTGCAATGTAGGCCTCTACCACAATGTATCAGCAAACTTGCATATTTCCGCTGCAGCCACACCTGCTATACCGATTCCGCCGCTCTTACGAGCTTTTGCCATCAACGGAGGACGTCAGCAATTTTTTGAATATATAAAACGTGATTTTGTTTTTCTTCAAATCATTATCCATGAATCCTACGTCTGATTCAGGTTCAAGTGACAGGGATAATTGCAACAAAAATAAGTTTCTACAATCGCATACTTTTGCGACACAATGGAAATAGTTCTCACAAACGAAAGCTAGTTATGTATTCAAGGATGGGGAAATGACCGTGAGCACCTACTGGACCTACAGTGTACATATATGTATATACATATATATGTATATGTATATACATATATATGTGTATGTATATGCATATATATATGTATATGTATATACATATATATGTATATGTATATACATATACATTTATATGTATATACATATATATGTATGTATATACATATATATGTATATGTATATACATACATACACATATATAGATAGAGATAGATATGGGTATAGATAGATAAGTATATATATGTATATATAGACATATATGCACACATACATATATACATATATCTATATGTATACGTGTATATATGTATATGTATACATATATTTATGTATATATAGACGTGTTGTATATATATCTATATATACGTATATATACGTTTATATATTTTACATGTATATCGTACATGTGTAGTTATATCTATCTATATTTATTCATGTATATGTATATCGATATATATATGTGTATGTGTGTGCACCCCCGCCCCCCACACACAGATATATATATATATATATGTTTGTGTGTGTGTGATAGGTTAGATAACAATAAAAGAAGGAAATATCGCATATGTCAGCACTTATTTTAAAGAATGAAAAGCATAATTTACAATAAATAAAACTGCTCATGAATCTCGGACAGGGAAAGGAAGCAGGCGCTGAAGCGGCGTCTCCGAAACGAGCGGGAACGAGCCTGAGGAACGACAGGTCGAGACAACGATGAAGTTGTGGCGAAGGAGTCAAGGGGCTTGGAGTGAGGTGGAGAGGCTTGGAAAAGGGAGGTGTGGTTGGTATCACAGGCGAAGGAGGAAGGCTTGGTGCTTAGGCGTAGGCGGGAGGGGGAGGGGCGTAGGCGGCGGGCTTGGCTGCAGGGTAGGAGGCCTCGCCCTCGTAGGCGACGTTAGCGACGTATCCGCTGTGGTGGTCGGCGGTGAAGGTGACGATCTGGGTGCGACCGTCGGGGAGGAGGACGCGGTAGGATCCCGAGGTGACCTTGCCGTCGCTGGTCTCGTCGTGGGCGAAGTCGTTGCCGGTGTAGTCGTCCTTGACGGCGTAGGCGAAGTCGAAGGGCATGCCAGGCTCCTTGTAGGCGGGGGGACCGTAGGAAGGAGGGGCATCGGGGCGGGGGGCGGCGCAGGCCACAGCCACGAGGGCGAACAGGACGAAGAGCTGCAAAACGGTAATGTGAATGAACATAGGGTCGGGCGGCTGCGTCCTCCTTGAGGAGAGAGAGGCGGGGAAGGAGGAAGAGAGAGAGGGAGAGGAAAAGGGAAAAGGGAGTGGAAAGGGGAGAAAGAATGGTAAGGAGAGGGAGGGAGATAGATACGTCGATAGACAGTTAGATAATGTGTGAGAGAGAGAAGAAAGTGAGATAACTGAGAAAGTGACAGAGAAAGAAAGAGAGAGAGGGAGAGAGAGGAGACAGTAAGGCAGGAGAGAGTGAGATGAGAAACTGACAGAGAGAGAGAGAGAGAGATAGTATAAAGGTATATGAATGACATGGGAAGAAAGGTAATAGAAAACAGAAAGATGAAATAACTAAATTATGAAGAATAGTAACGGTGAACAAAGAATCCCTTGCTGGGCCATCGATTTTGATGCATTTACATAACAAAAATGAACTGCTTTCTCATGGACTCCATATCTAAGCACAGTTCAGGTGTAATTGTTGATCGAGATTATCCACTCGCAAACATGTATATATCGGGTTCCATTGATACAGCAATCTTTTCGCTATAGCTTATCGTTCAAATGCAAAATCGTCACTGAGCTTTGATTTGAGTTTTGTGTCTATAAAACACAACTGTTCCTCCGGCCACGAAGGAAGCCAGCCTACCTTGGCAGACATGGTGTATGGGAGGGAGCGTCGAAGAGTGCTGCTGAAGGGAGGGAACGCCGCGTTATATACGTCTCCAGTCTGGTCGTTGCGTCACACCTCGCTGGGCTGCTTAAGCGCCGAAGGTGAAATTAAGTTGCCGATAGTGTTTCTGATGTTAGAATTATTGGTATTGATATGGCGATTCATCCAGGTGACTATTTATATTGTAAAAATGCATCATGATCCTGTTCATTTATAGTTTAAACTCACCTTAAAACACTCTTCCTTCCATATATGTTATGTAAGATTACCGTTTCTCATTGTATGCTGACTTTATTGAGCTACCAGTCATTAAATCTGAAGTTTTCAATACCTTTAAATATATTCTATAAATGTCTACTCCACCTTGCTGTTTTTCAGACGAAGTTTCTCCGCCCGTGATGCGTACAGTAACTCCAGAAAGTCATGGCGAACTGAAATTGCCTAGTTACAAGTTACAAGAGGACCTTTGACTTCATTCTTTCATTATTACACCTAATTTGCTAAAATTAAATCCTAGTAATACTTTTCCTTAGATGAATGTAATCTTCAGCTTCAAGACTACTACAGTAGATATGTTTTGGTATGTATTTATTTCTGATGAGTTTAGTCTTAATCGTCCAATTTCAGCCATATTTCTAAATTTCATTTACCTACGTAAGTTACAATATCCGCATACAGTTCTACTGCGCTCGATATGATGTAATTGAACACATTTAATTGGCTGACAAATTCAGCATCAATCTAATGCTGTTAACGGGCTTCTAGAATATAAATATTTTGGGAACCTATGTTCCCTTACTTGCCTCTTTTGTAGGGATCCCTCTCCAGTTCATAATAAAAACAGATCCGATAGGAAATCTATGTTTATGATAATTCGTGCAGACTTGTGTTTTTGGCGTTGGTGAAAGTCAGCTTCTCGGATTTGTTTTTGTTTAGTCTATAAATTGCACGTTATGTAAGAGAACTTGAAGCAGAAAATGAAAGAATTTTGTCTATCATTTTCCGTCTAGATAAAACTTATACATCCATTCATATTAACACTGCAGCTATTGATCATGGTGACGTAATTAAGGTTTCTGCAACGGCCTTTACTAAAAAATGTAAATAGTAAAGGCAAAAGGTCATTCGAATTTATGAAGTAAATATAAGAATTGGAAATAACGTTTTAAAAAGAGGAGGGAATAGCAAGTGATCCAAGTATAAATTATAACAATCAAGGCACTTTTGAGTAGATATGAAAGACAGAATAACTGGCAACGCATCAACTGACAAAGCGAATATTGGAAGCGAGTGCAGGCTATTGAAATGCAAGTTGCAAGCCAGCACAAAATTTGGGAGAGCGAAGAAAAACAACAATACCCTCTGGCTGAAAACGCAAAATCACTTCGAAGAATTAAACAAGGAGAGGAATGGAGTGAATGGGATCGATCGCAGGAACAAGAAACTGCAGTCAGATCAACGGCAAGAGGAGACGGGGCAAGTGCAAGAAGCAGGTTCAACTTGCGTCAACAGTGCAACATGCAATAAGAGGGAAAAAGAGAAGAGGTATACATATATCCAGAACTGACATGGAACTATGTAAAAAATAATGAAGCCATAAAAATACCCATGACAATACCTAATTTGACAATATGCAAAAAGGTGGATGAGCTGGAGAATCCCAAATATGATTGATGTAAACAATAAAGTCACACGAAACTGATGATACTCATGACGAACTAAAGAGGATTAAAGAAATTTACTGAGCAGTGTACTCAACTGAGAGGAACGTAAAGAACAGAAGCCAAAGGAACCCCAGTCAAGTTTTTACTTATCAGCTTGAAACCGTTTCCATTACTTAGCATGGCATACGACGATCAGTAAATAAGATGGGAAGATCAAGGTCTCGATGATTTGGATCTTGGATCTTACAGTTGTCAGAGTTGCTGGAACACCTTTCATCACTGGTTACTATTGTTAAAGTTCGCCAATTATGACAGGCTAAATGTGTGGAGAGAATCAAAACTTAATTCTGCGATATAAAGAAGAGACTTAAAAGATCTAAAGCACTGCAGACGGTTTAGTTCGTTAACACGATTACTTTTCATCAAGAAATGAAAGGAAGTTAGGAAGAAAATATCCTAACTGAATAAACAAACAAAATCGCGATATATATTCAAATAGAGATTTTTCTGTTTTCAGAGAAGCCTATGATTACTTGAAATAAATAACTCAAAAGCTTTGTCAAACAAAGGAATTCACAAACCAGATACGTTATGACTCCAGAAACTACAAATGAAACTACGAAAAATACACACACCCATACATGCATACATATATATATATATATATATATATATGTTATATGTATATGTATATATCGACGGCCACCTGATGGATCCAAAGGAACGGCAAAGACCGATACGGTTTGGCACCAGCGGCGTCGCAGGAGTTGCCAGAACGAGGTCGCAAGCGACAATGAACTGCCCTCGGGACTCCGGCTGTGTGTATGTGTGTGTGTGTATGTGTGTGTGTGTTTGCGTGTGTATAATTATATATGTATATATATGTTGTATATATGTATATATCTGTATGAATGTATATATATGTTGTATATATATATGTGTGTGTATGTGTGTATATACATATATATGTACATATATGCATACATATGTAATTATATGTGTGTGAGTGTGTGTGTATGTGTGTTTGCGTGTGTGTGTTTGTATGTATGTTTGTATGTATATATTTATGCATACATACACACGTATGTATGTATGTATGCATATATATATATATAAATATACATACACACACACACACACGCACGCGCGTGCGCGTGTGTGTGTATGTATATTTCATGTTAGATGTCTGAGTGCGCGTGTGTTCACACAGACACACATTTATATATGTAAAAGGTAAAATGATAATAAAAAAGTGAATATCACATATATCAGCATTTATCTTAAAGAGCGAAAGGCATAATTTACAATAAATAAAACTGCTTTTGACTCTCGGACAGGAAAAGGAGGCAGTCGCTGAAGCGCAGTCGTAGCGGAGGCAGCGGAAGCGGCGCTCAAGCGGCGGGAAGGAGCTTGAGGAACGATGAAGTTGTGGCGAAGGAGTCAAGGGGCTTGGAGTGAGGTGGAGAGGCTTGGAAAAGGGAAAGGCGAACGGAAGGTGTTGTTGGTATCACAGGCGAAGGAGGAAGGCTTGGTGCTTAGGCGTAGGCGGGAGGGGGAGGGGCGTAGGCGGCGGGCTTGGCTGCAGGGTAGGAGGCCTCGCCCTCGTAGGCGACGTTAGCGACGTATCCGCTGTGGTGGTCGGCGGTGAAGGTGACGATCTGGGTGCGACCGTCGGGGAGGAGGACGCGGTAGGATCCCGAGGTGACCTTGCCGTCGCTGGTCTCGTCGTGGGCGAAGTCGTTGCCTGTGTAGTCGTCCTTGACGGCGTAGGCGAAGTCGAAGGGCATGCCAGGCTCCTTGTAGGCGGGGGGACCGTAGGAAGGAGGGGCATCGGGGCGGGGGGCGGCGCAGGCCACAGCCACGAGGGCGAACAGGACGAAGAGCTGCAAAACGGAAATGTGAATGATCAAAGGGTCGGGCGGCTGCGTCCTCCTTGAGGAGAGAGAGGCGGGGAAGGAGGAAGAGAGAGAGGGAGAGGAAAAGGGAAAAGGGAGTGGAAAGGGGAGAAAGAAAGGTAAGCAGAGGAAGGGAGATAGATACGTCGACAGACAGATAGATAATGTGAGAGAGAGAGGGGAGAGAGTGAGACAGAAGAGAAGAAAAGAGAGAGAGGAGACGGTGAGACAGTAGAGAGTGAGACAAAGAAGAAAGTGATATAACTGAGAAAGTGACAGAGAAAGAAAGTGAGAGGAGACAGTGATACAGGAGTGAGTAAGACAAAGAAGAAAGTGAGATAACTGAGAAAGTGACAGAGAAAGAAAGAAAGAGAGAGGGAGGGAGGAAGGTAGTATAAAGGTAAATGAATGACAGGGGAAGAAAGGGAATAGAGAACATAGACCTGAAATAACTAAATTATGAAGAATAGTAACGGTGAACAAAGAATCCCTCGCTGGGCTATCGCTGATGCATTTACATAACACAAATAAACTGCTTTCTCATGGACTCCATATCTAAGCACAGTTCAGGTGTAATTGTTGATCGAGATTATCCACTCGCAAACATGTATATATCGGGTTCCATTGATACAGCAATCTTTTCGCTATAGCTTATCGTTCAAATGCAAAATCGTCACTGAGCTTTGATTTGAGTTTTGTGTCTATAAAACAACTGTTCCTCTGGCCACGAAGAAAGCCAGCCTACCTTGGCAGACATGGTGTATGGGAGGGAGCGTCGAAGAGTGCTGCTGAAGGGAGGGAACGCCGCGTTATATACGTCTCCAGTCTGGTTGTTGCGTCACACCTCGCTGGGCTGCTGAAGCGCCGAAGGTGAAATAATTAATTTGCCGATAGTGTTTCTGATATGATTATTGATGTCAATGCATAATCATTAACTCAGATTAGAATGATGACTAAATTAATATTGACAGCTGACTTGATCATATATGTAATAAAATATGATCCAATTTTAGGTTAAACTCAGGAAAATAGAAGTTCTTATTAACACAAAACCTGCAAACTTGAAGTGATCCATTTATCATTTTTATCTATTATGAACTTATTGTCATTAATTCTCCAACAGTTGAAAAATGTGGACTAAAGCTCAGGTTGTAACAAGTATTTCGAACTCGCTTCATTAAAATAAAAACTCTTGAAAAGTGCGCATATAAATATCATGGATATATTTCATAGCTTTGAACCAAAAAAGGGTTTTCTAAATAACAAGATCTTGACCCGCTCTGGCTTGCCTTACCAACGATGGCAAATATCAGATCAGAATTTATGAATATCTAAGACTGAATCGCCTTCTCGCAGTGAGGTGAGCGCAATTCTTGACTAGAATTGTGCGCCGCGTTTGCCTCGAGAGTGGGTGCCAGGAGACGGCAAGCAAACTGGGCTACCACGCTACGTCGTGCAGGATTTGTAGGGTTGACGGCTTAAGCTAAAGCTGTGGGTGCGGCGTCTCTTTTCTCTCCCCTCCAGCCGGTGGCACTTTGACCCGCGAGGATGAGGCATCTTGGGCAGCCACTGGTGAACTCCACTGTGGCGAGAAATGCAACATGGGGCCAAGCACACGAGGCATTGTCATGGAAACATGGTGAAGCAGTACGTCTTTGATGCATTTCGATTGTGAATATGAAACAATGAAACAAAATCGGAAACCTTTTAACTTCAGATAAGATTTAAATATGATCCC
>NC_061854.1:23494986-23497486 GCF_019202785.1 Penaeus chinensis
TAGAGAAAGAGAGCGAGAGCGAGAGAGAGAGCGAGTGAGAGTGAGAGCGAAAGAGAGAGAGAGAGAGAGAGAGAGAGAGAGAGAGAGAGAGAGAGAGAGAGAGAAAGAGAGTTTGCCGGTTAAACCTTTACAGAAAGTGTCATTTACATAACGTGACTACAAACTCTCTCTTCTCGTTTGCCTACATCTGTGTTCTTTACATATGTGCAGTTTTTGCGCACAGATGATGGGAACGAAAGTTATAAGTAATAGAATTGTCTTGCTGATGACGCTGAATCTGACAACACAGACACACACACACACGCACACACACACACACACACACACACACACACACACACACACACACACTCTCTCTCACACACACACAAACACACACACACACGCACGCACACATACACACACACAGATAAAAAAGAAAGAGATAAACATATAGACTGACAAACAGACAGACTATCAGAAAGAGATAAACAAGGCGATCGATAAGCACACGGACATACATTTAGGCAATTGGGTAGAAAGATATACTGACACAGATATTCCGAATGAAAGGGACGGAAACATAGGCCGGCAAATTTACACAACAAATAAAATCTCAGAGGGAGTAAGATGACGTTCAAAGAACCGCAGAAATGGTGGCTGGACGGAGCCTACCTTAGAAGACATGCTGGATATTAGGTGATCAGAACAGTATGTGATGTAGGGCGAGGCTGATTCATACTTATATACTTCTTCAGACCACACTTTCGTTGTTTACATGTGGCCAAAACTTTACCTTAACCGTAAATTATAACCTATGTTTTAGCTTCACTTTTACGTCACCCAAACACAGGCTCGGTAAACCATCAGTTGGCGTCACGACACGTCATACTTGAAATTGACCAATCATGGGCCTAAACTTAATGGTTACGTCACCGGTGGGCGTGGTCGATGCAGCGTATGAGCGAGGGTCAAGGCGAGATACAGTAATTACAAAGCTATTACAGCGAAGGGCGGCGCAAACAACGGTTTATAGTGTCATCAAGATAATAATCCAAGCTGTTGCGGTTTACGCTTGTTCTTAACCTCAGCCGAGCGGAGGCCGGCACTGCTCCTTCGAGGATCGATTGTCATACATTACATGCTCAGGATGGTTTAATTTATGCACACACACTCACATGTAGATAGATAGAGAGATTGTTTTATTAGTATCATTATTATCATTATTATTATTAATATCTTAATAGTAATTATTATTAACATGATTATTACTGTTGTTATTACAATTACCTTTAATAATATCATCATTATCATTATTATTATCGATATTATAATGATAATAATAGTTATGATTTTTATCATCATCAACATTGTTAATATTATTATCATTATCATCAGTATTACTACTACTACTACTACTACTTCTATTATTATCATAATTATCATTATCAATATCAGTAACCTTATTGCTAACAACATCGTTATTATTATTACTATCACCTTTATCCCTATCAGTTTTACCCCCCTCCAAAAAAAAAGAAAAAAAAAAAAGCGTTTTCCCGCTCTGCGCCGGAACTTCGCCTTGGGCATCATTTCAAGTCGCGCACGGGAGGCGCCTCGTCGCCAGATCTTCATACAAGAGCAGTCTAATACAGTTCAAAGGCGTTTTGAGGCCACGTGGGATGGGTATTTGATATATGGCGGGCGTGCTAAGGTCAGCCTTAAGTAGCAAATCTCAATGGCTAATCTGTCTAATCGGCGAAATGTTCAGATAACCCATTTTTAATCACGCGTTCTATGGCCGTTCCGAAAACCCAGTGGATCCTGGCACAACGCATCTCCTTTCATTGTATAGGATGAAGAGTTTTCACGAATACGTGTTGTCTAATAGAAATAATAAGTGTATTAGAGTATACATAACTTAATAAAAGTACAAAATACATTATACATGCATAGTTATATATATTCCTTTTCATAGAGGAATGTGTATGGCGAAGTGGTGCTCTGTTGAGAGTAGCCAGTTCAACCAGTATACTGTTTGCAGTCCATTGGGGTCATAACTCATCCAAGAAAATTCCTTGTCAAATATTGATGGTTAACAGGTAGAGAAGGCAAAAATAATTTTAATAAATAATTTATTTAGCCTGTTATTGGATGTTTTTTTAACACGCGACTAAAATATTTCTAGTCACGTCATAACGTAATCAAAACAAAATAAAGCATAACGTTTTGTACAAAACTTAGTAGGCAACGTCTCCCCCCCTGCTCTTGACTGCGTCCGGGACAGCCAAGGGGAGACTTGATATGCAGGGAAAGCGACGTTGTAGTGTGCCACAGGCCGCCGTGTGTCCTTCATCCCTCCATGCATGTGGGAAGTAAATGGCCGAATGAAGTCATGCTACCGTGCTCATCGACCGCCAAGGGAAGTCAAGCAAAGCTTCTCTGTTTGCCATTTCCTTCGTTTGTTTGTTTTGCATGTCCGCACATCTGATTGGTTTCAAAGACTGTTTCTTCTCCACGT
>NC_061854.1:23502486-23514986 GCF_019202785.1 Penaeus chinensis
TAATAATAGTAATTATTATTATTGTTATTATTATTATTGTATTATTATCATCATTATAATTATCATAATTGCATATTTTTGATAATTATGATATCATTATTTTATAATCATTATCATCATCATTACCATCATTACTATTCTTATTATTACATTTATTATCATTATTATTACATCTATTATCATTATTATCATATCATTATTATTATTATTGTCACCATTTATATTATTACTTTTATCGTTATTGATATTAAAATTATTTTCATGATAATTATTGTATTTATTACTTCTATGACTATAATTATGACCATTATTATTACTATCATTATTATTATTATTATTATTATTATTATTATTATTATTATTATTATCATTATTATTATCATTAAACATTATTTCTTGTTTTTTTGTTGTTATTATAATTATTTTTATTATTAATATTAGTATTATCATCATATTTATCAATTATTATTTGTGTTATTATTGCGATTATCATTGTTGTTGCTTTTAATATTATTATTACTATTTGCATTATTATTTGTTTTCTTGTTTTTATTATTATCATTATCATAATTACCATCATTACCATTATTTTATCATTATTGTTCATATGATCATCATCATTATTTTTATCATTATCACAATAGTAATAATGGTTATTATCATTGCTATCTTTATTTACAATATCATTATTTGTATTATCATTTCTATTATTATGACTATCATTATGGTTATCATTATCTTTATTATTATTATTGTTATTATTATTATTGTTATTATTATTATTATTATTATTATTATTATTATCGTCAACATCATCCTCATCATCCTCATCATCATCATATTATTATTATTATTGTTATTATTATTATTACTGCCACTATCATTCCTCTTCTTATTATTATTATCATTATCATTACTAATATCAACATAATATCAATTGTTATAATTGTTATCGTAATTATTACTATTATTTTTATTATTATTATTAGTACTGTTTTTTTATTATCATTATAGTTATTATTAGTGTTTTCATCATTATCATTATCATTATCATAATTATCATTATTGTCGCCATTATTACTATTTACATTTTCATCATCATTATCATCATTAACATAATTATCATTATTAATATTAATATTATTATTAATATTATCATTATTGTTATATTCAATATTATTACTGTTAACGTTCATGTTTTTTTTACGAATATCTGAGAACAGATATATTTATTTATAAATATATACTTTTCGAAATTTGTAACAATTTCGTGAATGCTTTTGATATATATTGTATATATTAAAGATAAAGGAAAATAGACATCATCATTATTGTTATTATCATTAATATCATAATTATTATTATCACTGTCATTATCATTACTATTGTTTTTATCATTGACATTATTATCATTGCTACTATTTTTATCATTACTTCTATTACCATTACTATTATTATTATTACTATTGATTTTTATCATTACCATTGTTACTATTTCTATTATCAGCATTATTATTATTATCCTTTTTATCAATCTCATTATCATTATTATTAATATTGCTATCATCACTAGCATTATCGTTCTTATTATTGTTATTGTTATTACTAATATTATTATTATTGTTATTATCATCATTGTTATTATCGTTATTATTATTTCTTATTATTATTGTTATTAGTATAACTATCATTATTATCATAATTATTAATCTTATCATTATTATTGTCACTATTATTATCATCATTATTATCCTTACCATCATCATTATTATTGAAACTAATATTATTGCCATAAATGATAATAATAATAATAATAATAATAATAATAATAATAATAATTAATATTTTTATTATTATCATCATCACTATTATCTTTATTATTATTATTATTATTATTTTTATGATTACTGTTATTATCATTATAATTATTAGTATAATTTTCATCACCATTAATATTAATGTTATCATTATCACTGTTACTGTCAATACCATCATAATTGTTATCATTGTTATATTTAATATTATTATTGTTTTCATGTTAAGTTAGTTTTACGTATTTCTGATAATATATATATATTTTTAGTTGTTTATATTTTGCTATAAAATTTAAATAGCCACACAGAGTTATTCAGACAGGCAATCAGTCAAATTAGTACACCAGTACATATGTAGTCATCCAGTCATGGCTCGAATTCCTGTCGACCCTGTAGTTACTAAGATAACTGCCTATCGCTAATTGAAATCTCTGAAGTAATGCTGAATCAGTGAAGATAACATTACATGACAATGTAATTACAAGGACAATTTGTTTTGAATCTTCGTTGTGCAATAGTATCACTTTCGTTTTCTATATGCGGTAGCTTGCAAAAAAAAAGTGTGAATGAAGCATTACAAAAGCAATATAAAACTGTTCTTTTTGTTTCAGGTTTAAATGTTAGCTCCTTAATCTTTGGTCGGTGTCATGACAGCATCGAAAAATGTAGGGGGGGGGGGGGCAAATGCCCTACTCTGCACCGTCTTCACTTGCTCGGTTCTGTGTGGTTTTCGTGAGCAGCGTTTTGCCAACCACAGCGGCCGCCAGTGAAATCACCGAAAGGAGAATGTGGTTTCCAAAACATATATAAAGCGGCGTCTTCCCTCGTCGCTCAGTACTCTCTCCGCAGCTCGCCGTTACAATGTCAGTCAAGGTAGGGTTCTCGTACGTCATGGACCCAGTTTTGCAAGAGGACCTCTGCCATTAGCGAAAGTGGTCTCGAAGCGGTTGAATTAGAGTTCGAGAGTTGTTGCTACATACTTCCAACGCTAGCCACTTTGCTTATCGTTCTATAAAGCTGTATTACTAGAGTGACTTTTAAGCCTGCAGTTTTTATTTCAGCTCTTCGTCCTGTTCGCCCTCGTGGCTGTGGCCTGCGCCGCCCCCCGCCCCGATGCCCCTCCTTCCTACGGTCCCCCCGCCTACAAGGAGCCTGGCATGCCCTTCGACTTCGCCTACGCCGTCAAGGACGACTACACCGGCAACGACTTCGCCCACGACGAGACCAGCGATGGCAAGGTCACCTCGGGATCCTACCGCGTCCTCCTCCCCGACGGTCGCACCCAGATCGTCACCTTCACCGCCGACCACCACAGCGGATACGTCGCTAACGTCGCCTACGAGGGCGAGGCCTCCTACCCTGCAGCCAAGCCCGCCGCCTACGCCCCTCCCCCTCCCGCCTACGCCTAAGCACCAAGCCTTCCTCCTTCGCCTGTGATACCAACAACACCTTCCGTTCGCCTTCCCCTTTTCCAAGCCTCACCACCTCACTCCAAGCCCCTTGACTCCTTCGCCACAACTTCATCGTTCCTCAAGCTCCTTCCCGCCGCTTGAGCGCCGCTTCCGCTGCCTCCACTGCGACTGCGCTTCAGCGCCTACCTCCTTTCCCTGTCCGAGAGTCAAAAGCAGTTTTATTTATTGTAAATTATACCTTTCGCTCTTTAAGATAAATGCTGACATGTGAAACATTCGCATTTCTTTCCTTGCCATCTCATTTTAAAATCATATGGACTTTTTTTCTCAGAAATAGGAGGTATTAAAGAAAAAAAAGACAATATAAAAATAACATGGAATACACACATGACCCCCCCCCCGTATATAGATATAGATAAATTAATAGAAAGATAAATAAATAGAAAGATATATAAATAGGCAGATACATAGATATAAGGAAAACAAATTATTTACTTTAAACACAGCCTCTTATTTGTACGATTAGAAACTGTTTCCTCGTAGTTATCTTTATCATATTCTGTTTTATTCACTCATTCCTCATTCATATGGCACTCGTAGGTGCATTTTTGAGCATCCAAGCCTGCCAATGCACTTCAATATTGGTGTGACTTCTGTGCATTGCGTGAGTGACTTGCCTGTTCCTTCTCTTTGGTACTTAGGACTCAAATCATGATGTTTTCTGTTCACCACTAAAAGCAAAGCGCATTTTTGCAGAACCTTTGAAAGTTACAATAACAGCTAACAACAGCTATCACGATGATGATAATGATAATGAGGATAATAACAATGTGAACGGTAACGATGCTGATAATAGTAATAGTAGAATAACAGCAACGATAATAATGATAATAAAAATAATAATAATGATAATGAAAATAATAATAATGATAATAAATATAATGATTAAGATAACAAAAAATATAATTATTTTGATGATAATAGCATTTATAATGATAATGACAGTAATAATGATAATAATAATAACAATAACAGTAATGATGATAATGATAATCCTAATGATAATGATATTGATAAAATATCATGAAAATAATAGTAATTTTAACAGTAATAATAGTGATAATGATTTTTAATGATAATGATGATAATGCTTGAAATGTTAAAAAAAAAAATGATAGTGTCAACAAAAAAATAAGGATAATGCTAACCAAAAAATAATGTTAATAAAAATGATGCCAACAATAATAATGATAATGATGGTAATAGTTATACATATTACTTAAGTCATGTATATCATTGGCATCTACATATGCATCTATGTGCGCACACACACAAACACACACACACATATGTGTGTGTGTGTGTACACACAAGTATGTATATATGTATATATATGTATATATATATGTATGTATATATATTTACACATATATGTGTATATATATTTTTTGTATAAATGTATATTCATATATATTCATATATATGTATATATACTTATGTTTATGTATATATGTATATATATATGTATATATAGATATATATGTAAATATATATGTATATATATGTATATACATATATATTCATGTATACATACACATATTTGTATATATATATGTAAATATATATATATGTAGATACATATATATTTACATGTATATATATATATATATATATATATATATATATATATATACGCATGCGGATATATATGAGTGTACACATAAACACGTTCATGTGTACACTTGAGAGAGAGGGAGCGCGCGCTCTTTTAAGCGCCACACGCGCCAGTGTCCAGGGAACAGGGTTCGAGGAGCGTCGCCCCAAACGGCGAAACGGCGCGACCAACTCGTGTTGCGGTGGAGACGCGCTTCCCATAATGAGTCCCAGTCACGACCAGGATCATCCTTTCCCTTTTCCTTCTCTCCTGAACGCCATGGTCCGGTAAGCGAATTACGACTCGCGTTTCCGCCCCTGAACAACTTAGCTGGCGATCGACCGGTACTTGCGCCGGAATGGAAGAGGGGTCGAGCACTGGATGGGCAGAAGAACGAAGGGTTTGCCTTAACTTAATGGGAAACAAGGAGGGATGCATATTGTATATATATTTGTATATATATCATATGTATATTACATATAAATATGCATAGATTATGTATGTATGTATGCATAAAATGAAAGAGAGAGAGGAGGGAGGGAGGAAAGAGGAGCCCATGGTTCTCTGATGAACCGCACAGTCTGATCGTTTCGCTGCAATGGCGCAATGCAGCGATCACTTCGAGTTCGGGAGGAAAATGCTTCGTTTACCATATTCATGAGTGATATCATTATACGTTGGAACGGATTTATTCCCCTTAGCATGAAGGCGGAGGCATTCGCGGGCGGCGAATCGCGGTCGACTCCTCGTTTGTGTGTGTGTTTATACATATACGTATCTATCTATCTAACTATACAATCAATCTATATATATGTTTTTGCATATACACACATATATATGCATATTCATATACACACATACATATATATATGTATTTATGTGTGTGAATGCACACACACACACACACACACACATATATATATATATATATATATATATATATATATATATGGGCATATACGTATGTGTGGTTCATATTTCCCTGTCTGTGACGGGCAGTGCAAAGGACTCGTAGGACTGTGGCGAAGGTGTCTGTGCAGACTGATTTGCGTTAAATCCTGTTTCATAAATCATATAAGTTGTTTGTTCATGGATATTTCTATTGGCATGCATAATGGAGTTAGCATCAAAACTAGCATTACATACCATCCACATTAATGTCGCCAGGAGTCAAATTCGGATGGTTTAGTCAAATGAGCACCCATTAAACAGGGAGCATTAATGGCCTTGCCGGATAGTTAATGGTTTCACCTCCGGCGGTTCCAGCGGCTGGCTGGTTCGGTCCCGTCGCACCGTATATAACGCGGCGTTCCCTGCCCTCGACAGCACTGTCCGCCGGTCCCTCCCATACAACATGTCTGCAAAGGTAGGCTGGCTTCCCTCATGAGGAGGAGTTCTGCTGCAAACAATATAAAATCTAGGGTTAGTTAAAAGCACAAAGAATATACTTTTGTCGTAACACTGACACCAGGTTAACACAACGATATTCGTTCATACTTGTAGCGTCTAGACCAGAAATTAAACAAAATGTGCACTGATAGGTATGACCATGAGAAAGCAGCCTGTCTCTTTTTGTTCCGTGAATACACTAAGAATAGTGCCTGTTATGTCATTATAATTCGTGACCGATACATCAACTTCCCGTGCTCTTTTGCTCTGTTTCCCTTTCCCCATACCGCTCTGTCTCTCATTCCTCTCTCTCCCGCTCTCTCAATCTTACCATCCCTCCCTCCTTCCCTCCTTCCTACGCTTCTCTCTCTCCCACGCTTCTCCGCTTTCTCTTCTCTCTCTCTCTGCCTCTGTCACTGTCACTCTCTGTCTCTGTCTGTCTCCTTTTCTCTCTCTCTCTGTCTGTAAGTGTCTCTGTCTCTGTCTCTCTCTCTGTCTCTCTCTCTCTCTCTTTCTTTCTCTTTCGCTAAAGTATTATTTATGTCTACATATCTATCTCCCTCTCTCTCCTTACCCTTCTTTTCCCCCCTCCCACTCCCTTTCCCCCTTTGCTCTCCCTCTCTCTCTCTTCCTCCTTCCCCGCCTCTCTCCTCAAGGAAGGATGTCAGATCTATGAAAAAACAGGCAGTGATCTTTATTTATCATAACTAAGCTATTCCAGGTTTCTGAGCTGTTGCTTTTTCGGTCTACTTCCCCCCACCTCCCGTATTCATTATGATTCTTTCATCTTCATCTCTCTCTCTATCACTCTCTCCTGTCTCTCTCTCTCACTTCTTCCCTCACTCTCTCTCTTTCTCACTTCTCCCCTCCCACTCTCCCTCACCCTCTCTTCTCCTTCTCGTTCTTCTCATCTCTCTGTCCTCTCTCCCTTCAAGGAAGACGCAGCCGCCCGACCCTATGTTCATTCATATTTCCGTTTTGCAGCTCTTCGTCCTGTTCGCCCTCGTGGCTGTGGCCTGCGCCGCCCCCCGCCCCGATGCCCCTCCTTCCTACGGTCCCCCCGCCTACAAGGAGCCTGGCATGCCCTTCGACTTCGCCTACGCCGTCAAGGACGACTACACCGGCAACGACTTCGCCCACGACGAGACCAGCGACGGCAAGGTCACCTCGGGATCCTACCGCGTCCTCCTCCCCGACGGTCGCACCCAGATCGTCACCTTCACCGCTGACCACCACAGCGGATACGTCGCTAACGTCGCCTACGAGGGCGAGGCCTCCTACCCTGCAGCCAAGCCCGCCGCCTACGCCCCTCCCCCTCCCGCCTACGCCTAAGCACCAAGCCTTCCTCCTTCGCCTGTGATACCAACAACACCTCCCTTTTCCAAGCCTCTCTACCTCACTCCAAGCCCCTTGACTCCTTCGCCACAACTTCATCGTTGTCTCGACCTGTCGTTCCTCAGGCTCGTTCCCGCTCGTTTCAGAGACGCCGCTTGAGCGCCGCTTCCGCTGCCTCCGCTGCGCCTGCCTCCTTTCCCTGTCTGAGATTTAAAAGCAGTTTTATTTATTGTAAATTATGCCTTTCGCTCTTTAAGATAAATGCTGACATGTCCTATTTCCACTTTTCTTTCCTGGCCATCTTGTTTGGTGGCATTATGTGACATGGAAAACATAAGGGAAAGAATAATTGAAGAAGAAACACGAAAAACAAAAAAGGGCAAATGTACAGTTGCCTGCAGTCATACCTGGTATACTCGCTTTCGGCGTTTCTGATTTTGTTTACTTTTTCGTACAACGCATTTTGAATGGGTCGGAGCAAATCTCATTAGCTACATTAGTTTACAAATATGGAATTTTACCTATATCCATGAATGCCCTTGCACTGTCTACGGTATGTATAAATAAGTAAACGTCATATATTATGACATGAGTAACGGAAGGGTGACGTATAAAGCTATGAAAAATATATTGTATTATATATGCTTTTACGTAATCACGCGAGGTTGTTCGTTTACAAAGTGGATAATTCTTTTCCTCGGTTGTCAACACATTCCAAAACTCAAAGAAGATGCCGAATCCCCCTCGTCAGTTTGTGTCAAATAATGAGTATCTGACAACAATCTAAATTTGGGAGGGAAAAAATTATGCTCTTTTCAGTGCTACATTTGACTAAATTTTTAATCTAAAATCAAAAGCTAACAATCTGACGATTTATACGTGTGCACAGTCCAGGCCATCATTTCTGAGCCGATGAGAATAGTATAGCCAAACTGTTGTATATACGCGCGCACGCACCCACACACACGTGTTTCAATAATTGTCGATTTTCTAAAATTTGCTCGAATCCCGGGGGCAAGTCAAGAAATAGGCGCCTATGAATTTTCTGAGTTTGGAAATGTATTTTTTTATTAAAATCAAAGAATATCTAGCGTTCTTTATTTTCAATTGAAAGTTTTGATAAAATTATGATTTAGACACCGCTTCGAATGCCAAATAACGCCTCGTTTTCTGTTGTCGGTATAACTGTTTTATTTTTAAAATACCTCAATATTATACATTTCTTTAATATTTTTGCATAAAAATTATTTCTATTATAAATTAATATTATTTAAGTTCTTTAATTGCCATAAGACTAATTTTTCAATTAGTAGGCTTGACTTCTCTTTACTTTGTGTTCTCTCCCACCGACCCATCACGACCCCCAAGCAGAGGCTAACAGACTGGCGCACGAGTTCTCTGCGAGAACGAGCAGCAACAGTCTGCCAGCCGAGCTGAGGGCAAGACAAGAGCGTCTACAGCCAGACAGACACGCTCAGATCAGAGAAAGGGCAGCCGAACCCGATAACTCAGACGTTATCTTTTCTCTGAGGGAACTAAGGAAAGCCTATAAAACCAGTTCCAACACAGCCCCGGGCTCTGATGGGATCTCGTACCCCATTATCTCCCACCTAGGACTAGCAGGTGAGCGTGCACTCCTGCAACTCATCAACAAGTCCTGGAAAACTTCCACTCTACCCCAGAGTTGGAAGAGGGCTACCATAGTTCCCGTCCCAAAACCAAAGGAGCCGGGGAAGTACCGCCCCATCTCTCTGCTCAGCTGCCTGGCCAAGACGGCTGAGAGGATGGTACTAAACCGGCTTCAATGGAAAACGGGACCCCCGCACGAACACCTTCACGGGTTCACAAGGGGCATGGGCACAGCACACAGATTAGCCACGCTCTTAAGCACAATCAGCAAGGGCCCAGCTGTGGTGGTATTCCTTGACCTGGAGAAGGCTTTTGAACTGGCAAGTCCGCTTGCCATTCAGGAAAGCCTGATCCAGAAGGGAATCAGAGGAAAGCTCTTGGCTTGGATAGGTGACTACTTCAGGAACAGGACTGCCAATGTCAAATTCCAGGGTCACCTATCGCAGCACATGCCGCTCGAAAATGGAACGCCACAGGGTGGGGTTCTCAGTCCAGCCCTATTCAACACTTTAATGTCCTGCATCCTCAACATAAACCTCCCAGTGGGGTGCCAGATCATCTCGTATGCAGACGATCTCGCTATCACCACTGGACCACGCAGCCAGAATAAAGCCCAGCGTTGTCTGGACCTCGTGTCAGAGGAGTGTTGTAGGACAGGACTAAAGATCTCTGCTGCCAAGTCCAAAGCCATGGCTTTGAGACAGAGAGTTCGAGGCACAAGACTGAAAATCCAGGGAGTGGAATTAGAATGGGTCAAGGACTACCTATACCTTGGGGTAAGGATAGACCGGACCCTCTCCTTCCATAAGGAGGTCCAGTACCTGGTTGACCGAACCAAAGCAAGACTGTCTGTCATGAGAGCAATGACTGGGAGACGCATAGGGGCCAGACACAAAGTACTAAGATCATTCTATGTACATGCTGTCCGGCCCATTGTGGACTATGCCTCAGTCGCTCTAATTGCTGCAAAGAAAAAGCACACAGACAAATTAGAAACAGTCCAAAATGAAGCTGCCAGGATCATTCTGGGTGCCCCGAGGTGGACGAAGGTCCTCAACCTCCTGATGGAGGCAAACCTTCTCCCCCTGGACTCACGAATCGATCTAACGGCAACACAATTCCTGTCAAAGGTCATCCAGGCTCCCAGGAACACAAGCCTAAGACAAAAATTAGTCAGATGCTTCGAACAAGACAACGAGCTCGTTGCAAACAACTCCTGGCTGTCTCATACAGCCAGGGTGTTGATACGCCATCAGCTCAAAGAACAGCTTCTTGCTAAGGGCATGGACTCCCCCCACCCCGACTTTGCCGAAGCCCCGCCGTGGGCACTGAGCCTGATAGAGTTCAACATAATGAGCCTGTCAATGAAAAAGAGCCTATACCCCATGCCTAGCCTAAAGGCAGAAGCCCACAGGGTCATTGCAGCCATCACTCCTCCGGGTAGTAGAACATACTACACGGATGGATCGGTCGATCCCTTGAGCCACACTGCAGGCGCCGGCTTTGCAGCTAGGGATGCCACGCGATCCATGAGGGTAACAGACAACGCCTCCTCGCTACAGGCAGAGGCAGTTGCAATCATGGGAGCCCTAGGCCACGCGTCCCTAAGGGAAGGACACGTGGTCATACACACAGACTCCAGGGCAGCCATTGACTGTCTTCAGCACAGCTCACCCACAGACAACATCTACCTACTGACCACGATTCTCACAATGGCACAGAGAATTCTTGCTCAGGGTAGAAGAATTATCATCAACTGGGTCCCAAGCCACATCGGCATCAGAGGGAACGAGCTTGCTGACAGACTAGCCGTCGCTGGCAGGGGTATGCCCCCAAATCCCACGACGATAAAACCGAGCCGAAAATTACTTATGGAGAAGTGTGCCTTGGTCGGTCGTACCTTCCTACGGCAGCTCCACAGAGAGGAAACGAGAACCTCCCCCTAGGCGCCACAGGCTATGAACCACTGGCACTCTCTGAAGTAAGCAACAGAGGTACCGAAGTCATTCTTCACAGAATGCGCCTAGGTTACCACTGTGCATGGCAGATTATCCCAACAATCGAACGCGATGAATGGTGCTGCAAGCACTGCGGCGAGCCGAACGCCACACTAGTCCACTACCTAGAAAATTGTAACCATACACAATTCCTGAGACATGGACCGCCCACAACAGCCGCCGTGCTGGTAAAGAGGCTATGCGAAATGCTTACACCATGGCGGCAGGAGCGCTTGCTGGCAATCCCGCCGCCACGGTAAGCACCGAGTGTCAGACAACTCAATGAGACAGCCGTAAAAAAGCTGACACAGGCCGGGCCATATCTAGAAGGCCCGGGCGAAGCTAGAACTTCGCAAACCAACCCCCCCCCCCCTCTCCCACCGAATCGGGCTTGGGTCGCCGAGAGCATGCTTTGGCTCTCGGACTTCTCACTTCGCTTAAATGATTTGATGTAACATATTCTATTTAACAAGAGGCTATAAAAGGAAGGGATTCTAGTAATTATTTTATTTGGAACATAATATATTGCATACAATATAATTTTCATTCTACTCCTTTGTTTACATTGCCATATCTCCGACTGCGCCGTTCTCTAGTTTCTGTTACAACAACAATTCTGTTTATGTCTTCACATTTTTTCATGTCTCCAATCAGTCTTTCACAGTTTTGATTATGGCCAGGTATTAATGAACTTTTGGGTTTCCACATATCGATTTCATGCATATCATAGGCCAAGTATGCAAACTTCATATTTGTAGTCAGACGACGGAAAAACACTTGTTGGGAAATGAAATCTTTCACACTCAGATTACACAGTTTTCCTGCAGTGAAATTGTGCTTCTCCTTATTATTGAATAGGGCTGGTGTGTATGGCCATTTTTCACTAATTCCTCTTTTCAAGATCTTTGCAACTTCATCGACGTAATCATGATCAACAGCCAAGGGAAGAAGTGTACCATCTGCATTATACAGATGTCTGTTGATGGACGAGAAGTAGCTGCTAGGAAAGCCAAGTTCACAGCCAATCCTGGCATACCTCCTTGAAGTTTCAATAGCAGTTCTGAAAAGTCATTCCATTCCTGTTCACAGCAAAATGCCAGCACATGAAATGAACTTTTGCAAAATCAAAAATACTTCTGATTGTTCTTGGATTTTTTTTCAGTGCTTTCAGACACTTTATGGACTTATGCATTGTTGGTCTGCTTCCGTTTCAGTCTTTGCGCCTGATAATCAACACTTCCGAGTGATCCATTGCTTCCTTGTACTTTTG
>NC_061854.1:23519986-23527486 GCF_019202785.1 Penaeus chinensis
CTGGCGGCAAAAGAAAACCCCATGACACTGTCACGCCTGCTGCCCAGATGAATAAGACATCCAAAACTAATATGTCTGTCCACCAGATTGTCCAACAGATGAACTCTCGTGCTGGCCTCTCCAGGCCCGCAGCCAAGTCAGGGAGGTCCCTGAGTTCTCAGACGTCCTCCCTGATTGAGATGGGAGCACAAGCTGAACCAGCCGAATCAGCTGCTGCCCCCACGAAAAAAACCCAAAGCCGAAAAGGCTGGCCGAAACGCCAAAGGCCGGAAACATACTCTGAGGGAGAGTCTGGATCTCCTAAGCGTTTCCCCCACTTTAAGGTTCCAGCTAAACCCGAAGACTTCGACTATACCTACCAACCGGTTGTCGATCCGGGTTGCCAGAGATCAGGGCATGATCTTGTGCCGAAAGACCAAGCTACCCTGAATTTCCTGCAGGAAACAAAGGAGCTGAAAAATGGGAGGAAAGTGAGTCTCTCACCACTGAATCCCGTGAATAAGAGAGTCAAGATGGTGCAACTTGGCCTTTAAGTCTCATATGATGTGGAACTGATCACATCACACCCACAAGTCGTGGAGGCTTCCCGAATGTCGAAAGGAAAGACTCCAACCAGGCGAGTCCTGGTGACCATGAAAGGAGCCCCAACCACTACCCTTGATCTGGGTAACTGGGGCAACTACAACCTTTGAACGTATGTGCCTGAGCCACTTCGGTGTTTCAAGTGCCAGAAATACGGTCACCACCAGGCTAGATGCACAGCCAAGCCTAAATGTGGTGTCTATAGCAAGGCACACAACACTGAGGTGTGCCTTAAGGCATACAAAGAAAAACAGAGGGACACAGCAGCCAAATGTCTCAACTGTGCCAAGGGGCATCATGCCTGGAGCCTGGCTTGCTCTGTCAGGAAAGAGGCGGCCCTCAGACGACAAGAGGTTGCTAAAAAGCGACCAGACTTGGTTCCTGCTCCCCCAGGCACCTATGTCTGGGGAAAGAACAAAAGCGAAAAGGCCTCCCGACCTCCTAAGGGGAAGGAAGCCGCTCCCCAGCCGACACTGGATATCTCCAACAAAAAGGAGTTTCCGGCCATGCAAACAGTGCAGTAGCAACAGCCCTGGGGAGGTCGAGTGAAGAGGCCGAGAAGGCAGTCAGGGTCGCCATGACGGCAATGCACCAGACTTTCGCAGTCCTAAAGGGAAGGAAGCTGGAGAGAGTGAAACCAGCCTAACCCCAGGACGAGACGAGACAGGCAGTTTAAGAATTATATATTAATGAATTTTCACATACATCTTTTACATGAAAATGTCAGAATTGGTTTCTTTATTGCATATTATAAATATTAAAGGCATCTCAATTCAACTTTTCTATGGAGTTGATGACGTTGAACAAATTTTATCGATATCATTTCCGCTTTGATATTGCCGCTACTAGATTTAACCAGCAATTGTTTTAATGCCGTTAATACTCAACGGGTTGGTCGCAACAATTGAATGTAGTTCCTAAACTTCCTCAAGACTATCTGCGGTTGCAACTGATTGGGATATGTATTCAATCTAGCAATTCTATGCTGCATGATTTTTGAATAGGTCATTCACTGATGGGCGAGGATAAGTATATAGGCCCATTTACCCACTCTGAATCAGCGTTAAACATCTTGAATGTGTTATTCTAGTGATAATGTCAGCTGGGTTATCTCTTGTCGCAACACAGTGCCAGTCATGTTTATCAGTCTTTGATTGAATTTCTGCGACCCCGTTTGCAAGTGCCAATCCATAAGAATCTTTCTGAATTTGTGCCCGAACAATAAATGAATCAACCAGGT
The DNA here is from genome assembly GCF_019202785.1 of Penaeus chinensis. NCBI lineage: Eukaryota > Metazoa > Arthropoda > Malacostraca > Decapoda > Penaeidae > Penaeus > Penaeus chinensis. The sequence continues at coordinate 23,521,809 of NC_061854.1, forward strand.
GAATTATCAAATCAAATTTCTAGCCAATCTCTTTGATAATTGTTTGTCTTAATCTGGATGTGCCACAGAGTTCTAACCTAAGTATGGTTAATTGTTTATACGGAACAATCTTGCCTTTGCAATAAACAATTTAATCTCATATCTGCCATCTTTCAAGGCGCATCTCACCCAAACACATGCTCGGTAGGCAAGGGGGCTGTCATCAGACCATATGGTCAATACTGCATGTATGTATATATACACACACACATATATATATATATATGCAAGTATATATATATATTTTCTTATATATATTTAATTATATATACAGATATTTCTCTCTCTCTCTCTCTCTCTCTCTCTCTCTCTCTCTCTCTCTCTCTCTCTATATCTCTATATATATATATATATATATATATATATATATATTATATATATGTATATATACATACATAAATGCATACATCAATCGCCTAGTCATGAATTTCTGGTTTACTTTTATTTCTTATACAATGAATACTATTGATATATATTAAGGCTTTATGTTTAACTGTCAAGTGTTTATTGGCATAATCATGTAAAAAATTACTAAGTCCTCAGTACATTGTAGGTGAGTACTATTAGAAAATTGAATATATCAAGACACTAGAACGGGATTAATATTCAAACCTTGTTACTACACAATGTCCTCTCTAGCCTTGTCTTCCGCTGACGATAAGCCTTAACAGACTAATCACGAATGCGTGTACAGTTTGGCTACTCTGGAAGCAGCGCGGCCTGAACGGGCTAAATAGGGCGGTAGAAATACTGTTTGCCCAAGAGACATCATCCTGGGCTTTAAGGGACTCGTACCGCCATCAACCGAGAGACGGTTTAGCCACGTCAGAATAATAACAAACACACTAGGGATAAACAGCAAAACAAAATATGTACATATATATTTATTTATTTATATAAACACATACATGCATATATTATATATACACACACGTACGTATATATGTATATGTATATATATGTATACACTGTGTGTGTGTTTGTAAATATATATAATCAAACATGTATAGATAAACACTCACACACATATATACATACATATGGTAGAAAAACCCACAATGCAAAAACGAAATTTATTGAAAGTGAGACTACATCTTCAGGTCTGAAGAGGAAAGGATAAGGATAAGTCCGATATGCCGGAGGATCGGGCGGATTATGCGCAGGGTGGCCGGCATAAGCGAGAAGGCGGAGGATTTGGGAAGAGAGGAGACTATCTGCAGGAGGACAGCCGCTTTTCAAGCTGAAATAAGGCAGCAGGTTTGTTAAGGCGAATTCCACCAGTCTGCGGGCGTGGACATCAACGGAAGGAAAGACAGTTCGCGCCACTTACCAATCCATCAGATGGCCTGTGTCCCACTGATGGCAAAAGAGGGCGTTGTTGTTGTGTCCCCTGGATACAGCCTACTTATGTTGAGAAAGACACTTAGTGAGACTGGCGCCCGCCTCGCCAAAGTATTGCTTATCACAGGAGGCACAAGTAAAACAGCATAGGTGCCCACCTTCAAGATAGAGGGAGGACTGGTGTTGACCAGGTTGCGACGGAGAGTGTTCACCTGGCGAAAGATCAGCCTGCAGTTAAGAGGGTGAAGAGGGCGATGGAGAGAGTAGATCTCATCAGTGTAAGACAGACTGAGGACGGGCAGGTGAGGAGTCTTTTTAGGAGAGGAGTCGTTGTAGAAGGTATACCGTATCCTGGATAACATGACGAGAGTAGCCCAGTTTGTAGAACGAACGACGCAGGAAGTCGATAACTCTATCCAGGTACTGGGGGTCACAGATGCGGAGGGCGCGGAGGAACAGCGAGGTGGCAATGCCTTTCTTTACGTGGAGAGGATGGTATGAGAAGAAGTGTATGTACATACCACTATGCATGGGCTTCCTGTATACGGAGAAGAAGTGGTCAGCAGAGCAGTGAACTAGGGTGTCCAAGAAGGGAGCTTGCTTCAACCTCCCATTCCACCTTGAAATAGAGGAAGAGAGAGAAAGTTCAATGCGCCAGGAAGTCCGAGAATAGGGCAGGGTCATGAGACCGGAGAGCTAAGACGTCGTCGACATACCTCAGTCAAACCGACGGACGGAGGGAGATAGAAGGGAGAATCTCAGACTCTATGAAGAGGTTTGCCAAGATCGGAGAGAGGGAAGAGCCCATGGCAACCCCGAATGTCTGAGAGTAGAAGGAAAAGGAATTATTAGACTCCACACACAGACGAATCAGCTGGAGGAAGCCGGTCAGGGGAGGAAAGATAGAAGCGTCCCTGGCCTTCTGCAGGTAGGAAACACGGTCAAGGGCCACTACCACTTGTCAGAAGGCAAAATGGTAACACCCTCCCTGCGCAGACTTTGAAGGGCCTCATGGTAATGCCTGGGAATGGAAAGACTAGTATTGTATAAACGAAGTTCTATGCATATGTATATGTGTATATATATAAGCAAGTTAATAAATAGGTATACATATATACACATATACATATATGTGAGTATATTATATACATAGATATGCATACATACATATGTGTAATATATACATATATATGTATATATACATATATATATATGCATATGTACATATATATATGCATATATACATATATATGTATATATACACATATGTATATATATGCATATATACATATGTGTATATATGTATAAATATGTATATACAAACACACACATATATATATATATATATATATGCATATATTTGTATATATACATATACATATTTGTGTGTGTGTATCTGTATACAAACATATATGTATATATAATTAGTTATATATTTTTTGTCTATATTTAAATATATATTCATATGTGTGTGTGTGTGTGTGTCTGTGTGTATATATGCATACATGTGTATATACATACATATATATATATATATATATATATATATATATATATGAGAATATATATAAATATGCATATATATACATATATATATATATATATATATATATATATATATATGCATATATATATATACATGTACATGCATATATGTGTATATATCATTGCATATATATACATATATATACATATTATTTATGCATATATATATTTATATATATGCATATATATACATACATATGTATATGCATACATACACACACACACACACACACACACACACACACACACACACACACACACACACACACACACACACACACACACACATATATATATATATGTATATATATGTATATATATATATATATATATATATATATCCCTATGCCGACGGGCATGACGTGTACGTGTATGCCATGTCCACTGTGAGTTTACCTGTTTAATTGTTTTAACAGATAGATGGCTACACTTGTACTTAGTCACCAATGAGCCAGTTATGAGTACTGTCTGTCTCGCCCGTTACCCTTTTCATTGATTTATGAAAATATTTTACGTTATCTTATTTTGCTGTTACAAATGTTCATAACATTATAGTAATTATAATTTTTATAATAAAAATGGCACCATCGACATTCATAGCATTAGTTAAAAATACGTTTTCCCGCCAATTCAAGGAAAGGTGAAATCAGGTAAGGTCTCAAGATCTATTAATTGACTCCTTTGTGGCTAAGCACTAGCAGAGCCATCTATGTGCAGAGACATTTCATTTTCCCCGGCGGCAATGGGTTAAATATATATATATATATATATATATATATATATATATATATATATATGCATATATATATGTATATATAGACATATATATGCATATATATAAATATATATATATATTCAATATATATATATAATATAAATATATATATATGTATACATATATATGCATACATATACATATATATGCCTATATATATGTATATATACATATATATACATATGCATATATATATGTATATATACACATATATGCATATATATATATATATATATGTATGCATATACATATGCATATATATATATATATATATATATATATATATACATATATATGTGTATATATGTATACACACACACTCTCACATATATATATATATATACACACACATACATGCATCCATAGACACAGAGACATATATACATATATATATATATATTTAAATGTATATACTTATTTATATATATATATATTATCATCATTCTTATCATTGGAGAGGTAACGCCGGCGGGGGCGCAGAGCCCCATCCACCTCTAGCCCTTCACGACAGGTTTGGTCGATCTGCCCAAGCCACGACTTCCTAGGTTGTCCTCCACCCAGGGTTGTCTCGAACAGAGACAACCTAGTGGGCAGGATCTACCTGCAGGAAACGAGCCAGGTGGCCGTATAGCTTAAGTTGGAGATCGCGGATTGTGCAAGTAACAGGTCCTGTATCAGTCTCACAGTGCAACTGTTGGTTGGACACATGGTCCCGCCAACTGTACCCCATGATCCGTCGTAAGGATCTGTTACAAAGGGCATCAAGACAAGGTCCCAAGGCACAAGGTAGCGTCCAGGTTTCACTACCGTATAGTAAAAGTGGCAGTATCAGGGCTTTGAAGACACGTAGCTTGGTCCTTCTGCACAGGTACCAGCATCTCCAAATACTCTTGTCGAGAGATTTAATGACTCCTACTGCCAAGCCAATCCGTCTACTGACTTCCTGGTCTGACAGCCCAGAGTCATGAACTGCACTACCGATGTATATAAAGCTCTCTGTGACCTCGATGTTCTCACCGCAAGCACTTACTGACTGAACAGGATCCCCTAGCAAACCCCCAAAATCCTGGATCTTGGTCTTGGTCCAGGAGACCTCTAGCCCCAGGGGTTTCACTTCATTGCTAAATGTATCAAGAGCCGCCATTAGTTTCCAGAGATTTAGATAGAATAGCAACATCATCAGCAAAGTCAAGGTCTGTAACCTTGATATTGCCCAGACTTGCTCCACAGTGACTTTGGACAGTAGCTCTACCCAGTATGCAGTCCATGCAAGTGTTGAAAAGTATTGGTGCAAGAACACAGCCTTGCCTCATTCCTGAACAGGAAAGGATTTTGTCAGGCCCACACCACACTTTACAGCACTTTTAGTGCCAGTATACAGGCTAGTAGTTAATTCAATAATCCTTGTTGGAATTCCTCTTAGTCTCAGGATCTCCCAGAGTGATTTCAATGCATGATATCAAACACCTTGAGGTTGATGTAAGCTGCGGGCAGCGCCACGTCCGAACTCACGACGGTGCTCTACAGTGCCTCGAACCGCCAGGATATGGTCTATTGAGGACTTACCATGAGTGAATCCAGATTGCTCTGGCCTCTGTTGCCTCAGCAGGTGGTCTCTGATACATCTCAGAAGGATGTGCACATGTACCTTGCCTGGTATACTGAGTAGTATAATGCCTCGGTGACTTGCAGTCCCACTGGTCTCCTTTCCCCTTCCAGAGAAGAATGACCACACCCCTCAGTAGGTCAGGGGGAATGGTACCAGTTTCCAGATGGCAAACAGGACAGCATGCAAGCCCCTTGTCATAGGTTCTCCACCAGCCTTTAACAGTTCAGCTGGGATGCTGCAAACAACTTTTGCTTTACCACTCTTCAGCTTGGAGATCACCCCCCTGTCAGTCAGGGGGTGGGGGGTCCTCACTGATGGGTGGGTCTGGCAATGAAATCTCGACATTACCCACACCAAATTTAACCTAAT
>NC_061854.1:23534986-23537486 GCF_019202785.1 Penaeus chinensis
ATGCAAATATCATTGTTAATTGCACTGTTCAAATAAAGGCGGAATGCCGCCTTATCTCCACAGGTGTTGCCATTTCGATAAACAATTCCAAGAAGTTGCATTTGAAAAACATTCCACTACAAAGCCAACGACAGTTAATACTGCATGTTTTGCAACCACTTATTTGAAAAAAAAGGAATATCAAACAGCTTAGTTCGTTTCTAAAAATAGATATTAATACTTACTGGCTATTTATATTCACCCAGGCACGATCTTTGTAACAAACAACCTAGGGTTTTCGCCTCATTCATAAAAATACTATTTACCCTATATATAACAATCCTCCCTGACCTGGCCTCGAACCTAGGTCATTCCGGGTATGAGACCTAGGTTCGAGGCCAGGTCAGGGAGGATTGTTATTTATCTATATCAATGCGGCATTGCATTATTCCATCTTTCAAATATATATACACCTCAGTATATCTGACTTCGGTTTCGGATTTCTGGTTGTCTTAGTACTGGCCCTCTGGTCTCTTACCCGGAGTGACCTAGGTTCGAGGCCAGGTCAGGGAGGATTGTTATATATCTATATCATTGCGGCATTACATTATTCCATCTTTCATATTTACGCTATGTTTACATCGAGGTGCTTGCTAGTTGTATAAAAGTGGGACCTAGCATGTGTACTGAAATATAACTCCGCAACTGTACGTACATGCCATGCCAACTGTGAGTTTACTTGTTTAATTGTTTTACACATAAAAGGCTACACATGTACCAAGTCACCAATGAGCCAGTTACGAGTACTGCCTGTCTCGCCCGTTCACCCTTTTCATTGATTTACGAACATATTTTACGTTATCTTCTTCTGCTATTACTAATGTTTATAACATTATAGTAATTATGTGTATGATAAAAGTAACACCATCAATATTCATAGCACTAGTAAAACATACGTCTGTCCCGCAAATTCAAGGAAAGGTGAAATCAGGTAGGGTCACAAGATCTAATTGACTCCTTCATTCATGCCATGCCCGCCCACTCGTGTATGGAATTTTGATGAGCGCACACCTTGTTTAAAAGACAGCAGCAACAAATACAAAGTCTTGTGCCACAAGAGCTACCCTGGGGCCCGGGGCCTCTCGTCTCATTTGACATTGTTGCTTCTGAGTTTTATAAAGTAATTTGAAATACGGTAAAAACTGTTATTAAAGATACTTTTGCACTTTCTAGTGCTTTGCCTGCACCTTCAGTGCTCTTGTTTTTGCAGGTGACATGAGACTACAGTAGGCGTAGTCAGCACCCTACCTCAGACCCGCAGCTCTCTACTACACTAGGGTAGCCCTTGTGGGCTTTGACCCCTGGGTAGGGAGGCCCAGTAGTCTGAGGCGTCCTTTGGGCTGAATTCTTTTCCCCTTCATGTGACTTTCCTGAGCCTACCGGAGTTCCTTGTGAACTCCCGGATTCGTTTGGGGGGGTGGGCATTGAATTACCGTCGGTAAGGGGGGTAGGGGGCTGCCTAACTCTCTTAGCTATTGCTGTTGTTAGGTTGTTACCAAAAGTAAGAGTTTTTGAACCGTTCAGGACTACGGCTTCGGGACAAGGGTCGGACCTGGTCCGATACCGAGGATGGATGCTACCCCGGCTACCCCTTCTCCTCAAGTCAGATTTCCAAATGTGCTAACTGTGGAGGTCCCCATCAGTCAGGCTCTGCTGAGTGCAGCAGCCTGAAGGAGACTGAAACATTAGCATATATGAGAAAACATGAAGTTAGTTATACAGAAGCTAAGAGGAAAGTGAAAGACACAAACCCGATGCTTCCTATGCTGCAGCAGTAACTAACATCACCCCTAGTGCAAGTAATGTCAGTCAACAGCTTGCAGCTAAGGATAAAGAAATTGCTAAGGAATTAAACGGTTAAGGAATTTAACATTAAAGTATATCATCTGACTAAATTGGTCGATCAAATAGCTGCATCAACCCAGCATAAACATCCTAAGGAGGCTGTTGCCGAATCACAGTCCGGATCGCATCTCCCCATCCGGGGGACTCCTGTGAGGAGTTCCCTGGCTCGCGATCGGTTTCTCGAGAGAGAAGCAGATCGCAATCTGTCAGTCGTCTCCCTCGCCAGGAGGTGCAGGACATGGAGGCTTCTGTCTCCAAACCATCCCGTGAGAGGTCCCCGGGAAGCGAGGGAGAGGAGGCGCCTCCCTCCCATAAAAAGAAAACTAAAACTGGCGGACAAGGCACTTCCAAACCCCATAAAACGTAATCTTCGCGTCAACCGTTATACAATGGAACTTTCGAAGTCTTAGATCTAAAGTAAATGACCTTAAACTATTAGCCTCGTCCTATGCTCCCGATATTATAGTTCTCAAGAAACGCACTTAACACACCTCGTCTCTGACGAGGTCGTTTCGCTGAGGAACTACCATCTGTGTCGGAGGGACCGTAAGGGTAGGGGTGGAGGCGGAGTCGCCATGTACATCCACCAAAGCCTCCCTTTTACAGAAGTGACTAT
>NC_061854.1:23547486-23552486 GCF_019202785.1 Penaeus chinensis
CCTATTTATTCTATCAATCTATATAAGGTCATAAAGTTTTGTCTCTCTTAGAAAAGTGATTACTCTACTGATGATTCTTTCATCATCTGATAGGATGTTTATCAAATTAAAGTCTTTGTTTTTTATTCTAAAGTAATTTTTCAGTTGTTGTCTTTGGTTATAGTATCTTTGGCATGTTATAAGCAGGTGGTTTAGGGTGCGGCTGGTGTTGCAGTGGGGACACTGAGGAGGGAAATTTATCTCTATATAGGGAGTGAGGTGGGTAAATCTGGTGGCATTTACCCTAAGACGGGCCAATACCACCTCCTCCCTTCTGTTTTTCCTGTGGGATGTGTCCCACAGGTCTATTTCTGGTTTGACCTTGTTGGTCAGTTGGAGGCTGGTCCACTCACTTTGCCACAGGAGATGTATTTTTGCTTTTATAAGAGACACAAAACACCTGAGATCTGTACGAACTATGGTAGTGTCCAGATCGTCAGTTGACCCGGCTAGTTTGTCAGCCTGTTCATTACCATGGATACCAGAGTGACCTGGTAGCCATATTAGCTTGATTGATTTGTTGGCACCGTGTAACTTACGAATGATATTACCCAGCAGTTCATTTTTAGTGGTTTCTAAGGATTTAATAGCTTTAAGTGAACTTAACGAATCGGAAAAAATGACTATTCTATCGTGGGTCGTCGATAGTGCAAAATCAATGTATGATTCGGCAGTCTAAACTTTAGTTCACATTCAGTCGACCATACACCCGCACCTACACACTCATCTGTCTTGGAGCCGTCGGTATATATATGAAAAAAGGGAGATGTTTAATAAGGATCTCTCTGAACCTCTGGCGTACCTCACCCTCCGGCGCCATGGCCTTGGCTGATGGAAGCCAGGCTTCCATGATAGAAAAATTGGGGGTTTCCCATGGCGCTATATTTGACTGAACCAGGGTATCGATGGTAGAGAGATCTATACCGACTTTCTCGACGAGGTCGTGGAGTCTCGTGGCAAAGGGCCTAGTGCCTCCATTGCCATTAGGGTGGCTCGGGTCTCGAGCCACCTTTGCGGCATAGGTCAGTGCCAACTGGCCGCGTCTGAGTCGGAGGGGAGGTACTCCTGACTCCACCTCAAGACGCTCGATCCGAGTACATTTTAGGGCTCCAAGACACACACGCAAACAAGCATTCTGCACAGCATCCAATCCTTTCAAACTTGTTTTCGATGCCGAACCATACACGATTGACCCATAGTCTACTTTAGACCTAATCAGGGCTTTATATACCATTAGCAAAGACTGTCTATCAGCTCCCCATTTATTACCAGAAATGCACTTTAATAAATTTAGTGCTCTTTGACATTTATTTTTTAACTGACCAATGTGGTCTTTCCAATTGAGTGTACTATCAAAAAGTAGCCCAAGAAATCTTGCAGAATTTTGAATAGGTATTGGGTGGTTGTCTAGAGTTAGCCTGATGTTCGGCTTCCTCCTATGTGAAAAAAATACCCCAATACTCTTTCTAATGGAAAACTTAAAACCCCACTGGAGGCCCCAGTTATGAATCATATCCAGTGCCAATTGGATGCGATTTGCTGAGAATTCTGCATTATTGCTGGAATGCCATAATGCACAATCATCAGCGTACAGTGAGTATTTAAGATTCCGAGGAGGAGCTGGTAAGATGTCATTGATCATACATAGAAATAATGTAGGTGACAAGACACTTCCTTGTGGGACCCCGTTTGCCTGGACAAAAATGTCCGAAAAAGTGACATTGTCAGAAAACAATTTGACAGAAAACGTTCTGTCAGAAATGAAATTTTGAATAAAACAAGGCAAGTTTCCACGTAATCCGAAAGCATAAAGTTTTCTGAGTAGGCCATATCGCCATGTCATGTCGTAGGCTTTTTCTATATCTAAAAATACTGAAATCAAAAAATCTTTTTTGGCAATTGCCTCTTGAATATGACTGTCCAGCTTTACTAGTTGATCGAGAGTTTGGCGTCCCTTTCGGAAACCGCACTGCTCGTCAACTAGTAAATTACTGGAATTTAAAAAATGCAATAGCCTACTGTTAACAATTCGTTCCATGACCTTGCATAAGCAACTTGTCAACGCAATTGGGCGGTAGGAGATGGCAAATCTGGGATTACCCCCTCCTTTCAATATGGGAATGATGTGGGCGAAGTGCCATGAGTTTGAAAAAGTGTGGCTTTTCCAAATTTCATTGTACACTTCTAGCAACTTAATCATGTCATCATGATTAAGATGCTTTATCATCTCATATCGAATCTCATCGGGGCCTGGGGATGTTCCTCTACAGGCTTCTAGGGCTCGGACAAGCTCATTCATTGTAAGATCTTGGTTGTAATCAAAGTCATCTCCTGTGGCAAAGTGAATTGGTTGCAGCTCAGCCGCTTCCTTGATGGGCAGGAATGCGTGATGATAGTTTGCTGAGCTGCTTGTATGAGAGAACTGCCTGGCGAGTGCATTAGCAATGTCTCTAGGGGAATCGATGTTATTTCCCTCTTCAATGATGTTATTTATTTTAAAAGATGTTTTTTTCTTATTGATTTTATTAACAGTGGACCAAACCTCTGATATTTTTGTATTGCTGTTTATTGTAGAGACAAAGCTCCGCCAGGAGTCTCTTTTTGCTTGTCTTATTACTCTACGAGCCCTAGCTCTTGCTTGTTTGTAGTTGCAAAAGTTCTCATTAGTGATGTTATTTTGGAAAAGCCTGTAGGCCTTATTGCGTCGGCACAGCGCCCTGCGGCAATCTGGTGTCCACCATGGAACTCTATGCTTAACGCTATCTGTCGAAGTTTTAGGAATGGATAGCAAAGCTGCTTCTAAAATCGAATTCTGAATATTGTTTACTTTATCATCAATGGTTTCTCCAACAAGTTCGAGCTTGACGCTCCTTGTGAAGGCGACCCAGTCTGCTTTTTTTACGTTAAATTTAAGCGCTGAAGGCGTTCTCACTGTGTCGCATGAATATTTAATCAAGATAGGAAGATGATCGCTTCCCAACGAGTCGTCAATGGTGTGCCACAGGCACTTGGCTGCTACTGATGATGAGACCAGTGATATATCTATAAAGCTCAAATTCCCGGTATTATCGTCCACCCGCGTGGGACTACCATCATTCAGAAGGACTAAATCAGACTCGTTAATCAACTTAACTACTTGCTCACCTCTACCATCCACCCGCAGGGAACCCCATAACGTATGATGAGCATTAAAATCACCTAAAATTACTTTATTTTGAGGCAGACGTTCCTGAAGAGCAAAAAGCTCATCATAGATTATCACTTTATCAGGCGGACAGTAAACTGAACATATAGCCAGATACGTGCCATTAATTTTTACTTTGCATGCGACAAACTCCAAAGTAGAATCAATAGTCACTTCTGTAAAAGGGAGGCTTTGGTGGATGTACATGGCGACTCCGCCTCCACCCCTACCCTCACGATCCTTCCGACATAAATGGTAGTTCCTGAGCGATACGACCTCGTCAGAGACGAGGTTTGTCAAATGAGTTTCTTGGAGAACTATAATATCGGGAGCATAGGACGAGGCTAATAATTTAAGGTCGTTTACTTTAGATCTAATATTTCGACAGTTCCATTGTATAATGGTTGACGCGATGATTACGTTATATGGGGTTTGGAAGTGCCTTGTCCACCAGTTTTTATTTTCTTTTAATGGGAGGGAGGCGCCTCCTCTCCCTCGCTTCCCGGGGACCTCTCACGGGATGGTTTGGAGACCGAAGCCTCCATGTCCTGCACCTCCTGGCGAGGGAGACGACTGACAGACTGCGACCTGCTTCTCTCTCGAGACACCGATCGCGAGCCAGACGAAGTCCTCACAGGAGTAGCCCGGACGGGAAGGTGCGCTCCGGACTGTGATTCGGTATCTTCCTCCTTATGATGTTTTGGCTGGGTTGATGCAGCCATTTGGTCGACTATTTTTTTCAGTTGATATACTTTAATGTTTAGTTCTTTAACGGTTTGTTTAAGTTCAGCAATTTCCTTATCCTTGGCTGCAAGCTGCTGACTGACATCACTTGCACTAGGGATGTTGTTAGTTACTGCTGCAGCATAGGAAGTATCGGGTTTGTGTGTCAAACTTTCCACTTTCCTCTTAGCTTCAGTATAACTAACTTCATGCTTTCTCATATATGCCAATGTTTCAGTCTCCTTCTTCAGGATGCTGCACTCGGCAGATCCTGAATGATGGGGACCTTCACAGTTAGCACATTTAGAAATTTTGCTAGTACATGTGATGGTGTCATGGGCTTCAGCACATTTACGGCAAACAAATTTAGATGAATCTTTGTCAATACATCTTAATGAGGTGTGTCCGAATTTTTGGCATCTATTACAATGCATTGGCTTTTGGACATAAGGTCTTACTTGAACACGTTCATAACCGACATTGACATATTCTGGGATTTTATTCAAAGCAAAGGTAAAAAAACACAGTCCAGTTTTCGTTCGTACATTCCCGTCCTTCTTGGTCATACAATGAACGTCCACTACGTCTTGGTCCTTCATGCTCTCAAGAATTTCACTTTCTTCCATCGTCCTCAAATCCCTGTGAAAGATTACTTCCTTACAGGTATTTGGGCCAATAGGAATAGTTACTTTAACTCGAAGATCATGAATTTGCGTCAGCTTAAGTAAATCCTTAATCTGGGAGTTGTATTGTACTTTTACAAGGAGGCTTCCATCTCGCAATTTTTTGACAAAATCAAAATCGCCGTCCACTTGACCATCAAGGACCTTTTTGATGATAAAGGGGTTTACGTTCATAAGCGACTGATTTTCGTTCACGCATTTTACATTCGCGAACCTTGCATTCTGGGTGGGGATTGTGAAAAGTGGTCGTCTCGTCTTGTCATTAGTGGGGGTACCTTTGTTCGTCATCAGATTAGTCGTAGAAGGGTCTTTAGTCGCCCCTCCTCCTTTAGGAAGAGAAGGGGTAGCCGGGGAGTCATTCATTCTGGGTA
>NC_061854.1:23562486-23564986 GCF_019202785.1 Penaeus chinensis
CTGTTATCAGATATATGCGTTGGTAATGATGTAACCATAGTAAAATGAAATAGAAACGGGACTATAGACGCGCATGTCAACACCTTAATGAGAAAGGCTGCCCCTTACTCGGCTAATCATCTTCAAAATACTTTTAACTTAAAGAGGAGGATTCGACAAATTCGCCTTGACTGCTGATGCAAGCAGCACTAAATTCCTTCTCTCATGTAAATCCCATCGAATCTGAAATAATACATTCCTATAGAGGGAAATAACGTTTTAACTGCTGCCACTGTCTAACTATCAATAGGATAACAACGTATGTTAGTCTGTTTTGTCAGTGGAACAACTAATAAGACCAGACAAACATCAGCTAGTTATAGTGTATGCATGATGAAAACATATAGAATCGGTCCATGTATAATTATAGTCAGTCTAATATCTTTCTTTCTCGTAAACTGTGCTTTAAATATGTAGTGACAGAACTAACCTTTTAAGAATACAGAACTGCTAGACCAACAAAATTCCCCCTACTTACGTTTTGATAGTTTTTTATTATGTTTAATCCCAATGAACAGTTGATATCTCCAGAAACTCATCTCAGGCACAAAACAGGCCAGAGTGCAACCCTCAGGAGCCTGCCTTTATGCTTCCCCTGAAGGGCAATGTTGTTCCATCTGCCTCAACAGCAGTCCAAGGTAACACGTGGTTGCAAGTGGATTCTGTTAGCCGGAGCCGTAGGAATTGTGGTGTTCTGTATGCTGTTAATCACAAGATATGGTGAGCTTTTAGTTATCTTCGTAAAGTCATTTCACTAAGTGCCAATATGTTTGCAAATGATGGATTACATTTTCACATTAAGTACCAACGTGTTTGTAGACAATTGATTACATGTTCGTTATGATACTAATGAGTGGATTAACCCAATCGGTACGGATGACAAGAATACACGCCATGCACACTGTAATATAAGCTTATTTATTTATTTACACATAGATGACTCTACAAGTGCTTAATCACCAAGGAGTCAGTTATTAGTCCTACCTATCTCACCAATAACAGTAATAACAGTATCGATATCAATTGTATTAAAAAGAAAAACACATTTTCAATTCAAGGAATGGGAAATCAGGATTAGTCACTAGGGCTTACTGATAGACTCCTTGCCGGTGAAGCACATGTGGAGCCATCTGTAACAAAATTTACAAAAAAAAAAAAAAAAAAAAAAAAAAAAAAAAATACAGGGGACAGAACGTAAATCCGTGGCGGTTGGGTCTGGTTCATAATTATCGATATCATCCTCAGCAAACGGAAGACGAGGCAGCACAGCGGGCAAGCCGAAGCTCGTGCTGCTAATGGCGCCCGTGGGTCGGAGCGGCAGCACTTGGCTTGGGAAGATGCTGTCGTTGCTGCATCCCGAAGGTTTATACCTTTACGAGCCGGAATACATGCTGACTCGAAGTGGCTCCCCCGTCATTCGCGAGGACGAGGCGGTGTCACTCATCGCAGGCCTTTTCAACTGCAAAATAACGGAAGAGTTTGTTGAGTGGATGAAGTCAATGCCAGATATTCGCACTGTGTACCGACACACCTTTACTACCAGAGTGTGCAGAAGACTGGATTGGGGGTGTCTTCAAGCTGACCAACTCGCTCGGCTTTGCGGAGAAACCAAGTATAGATTGATCAAGGTGACCTCAATCCTCTGGTTTTCCCGTTTTTAGCAAATAACTGGTGAATTTCAATCTCAGGACCAAGCAAATGAAACCTTGTTGAAAGGAGTCCATTCGTTCCAGACGATCCGCCTGCGCCTGTCCTGGATCCGCCGCCTTCTCGCCGCGCCTGACTTGAACCTCAAGGTCGCATTCCTGCTCCGCGACCCACGTGCGAGCCTTGCATCGCGGAAGCGGCTGGGCTGGAGCATGGGCGCGCGAGAGCTCTGCCCGAGGATTGAGGAGGATCTGGGGCACGTGGCCGAGCTCGAAAGGCTCTTCCCAGACAGATTTTTCTTTCTGAAATATGAAGACGCGTGTTGGGAACCCTACGGTAGGTGGCGTCCGAGTGGAGGAAAGAAATTGGATAATATGAGGCACTGAGAATAGGAGGTGCGTACTCGCCACCTTAACAAAAATGCGAGTCTAATGGCAAGAAATGATATGTGATATAAAAATATCACATGTGGGAGGATTCAGGTGGCGTTAAAGGTTTGATCATTCTACCTGAGTGAGGTCCAGATCAGGTTAATAGCCAAGAGTTAAATTTAAAACAGCAAAATGCTAATTAATAAAAAACATGAAATACGTGAAAAAGAAACACATTGTGACAAAAAAAAAATATATATATATATATATAAATAAAGACTTTACTATCAGAGTCATATCAGTAATTTATGCAAACATACACTGAATATGTATGAATGAGAAATCAATATGCCATAATAATTCTTAACTAAAAGCCAATATGAATCGGATAGTAGACCCAGATTTCACGTTAAAGATCGGCAAGGACAGGTCAGACGGCAAAG